>NC_079905.1:7150878-7415878 GCF_024868665.1 Triplophysa rosa | reverse complement strand
ATGAGAGAATGTCCTTGTCATCCCCGGGGGAAGGGGAGGTGAGTTTTCAGCCATCCCCTCACTGACTCGTATGTTCTCGTATCCTCTCCGCAGGTGTGCTGGACCCCGGGGTCACGTGTGAATTATGCTGTCAAATTAACTCAGGGTTTTCTTTTTCTCCTGTAGTCTCGGTGCATTTAAAGGGTTTTTACTTTCATGTGCTCCGGTGTTACGAGAGGTAAGTCCTATTGAATGATGTCAAGAACAATCTCATTGTCAGTGTTACAGTAACATTTAATCGTGTTGTTGAATTTGGCTGGTGTCTATGGTTATCTTGACTTATCATAGCTTCGCCTGTTATTATAACATGATTAAAAAGTAACTTTAGATTTCACTAAATTCGTAGGAAACGGCATTCAAAAAACATAACATCATCATCAAAGAATATTCACCCCAAAATCTTCTATCATTTACTCACCCTCGTGTCATTTCAATCCTGTGTGACTTTCTTTCTTCTGCAGAACACAAGCAAAGATATTTTGAAGAAAGTTGTTAACCGAGCACAACATTTTTCTAAATATCTTCATCTGTGTTCGATGGAAGAAAGAAAGTTATACAAGTTCGAAATGACAAGAGAGTGAGTAAATGGTGACAGAATTTTCATTTTTGGGTGAACTATCACTTTAAGGTGACCTTGGTGACATCAGCCAAAGATCTAACCAGGAAAGTGGAAAGAAAGCAACTTCCTGTTGACGTTAATATAAAATTCCTAATGCATTTCTTTGTTGGTTTATCAACGACCACCACCTTTTTACAGATTAGCTGTTAAATGTTCTATAAACTATCCTACCTTTCCCCAGGTATCTGTCTTGGTGTGTTTTGATTAAATCCTTATTTAACTTAGTGTGCAATGACAGCGTCACATAATATATCAAGCAAATCACTAATCTTTTGACTCACGCTGGCATGAGCAATCCCATGTTCATCTCATGTGCAGGTTCTGAATGTATCAGTGACGTGCATGCATGCGGGGTCAAGTCACTAATCCTATTTCACATGTCTGGTATGCCGGTGCTGGCCGACATATAACCTGTATGTGATGGGTAAGTGTGTGTGCGTGCGTTCATGTGTGTGTAAGGCAACCTGTTTTACAAATCTGGGTCTGATGTGTCAGAGATTGGGGGTGGGGTGCTTGTGTGTGTTCAGACATTTATAGAACTGTAAATATGGCTTGTTTTAAAATAGTGTGCATTTTGAGAATCGAATGCTAAGATTTTTGAATACTAAACACTAGGATGGGATAACACGGATTTGGGTTGTATAAGGGTACCGAAGCTTGTAATGTTTCCGGCTGGCGTATTCTCAAGAGTAAAATAAACCTTATAAATTTATGAAGCACATTTCAGCTCAAATTGTTTTGTGAACCTCTCTTACAATGTAACGCAAGCTTTGCAGAAGATACTGGTATTGTATGAAAAGCTCATTTCACATGCAAAGAGGTAAACCAAAGCTCAGAAAAAGGTGGAAATGGTTGTGTAAAACAAAATTGTAACAGTTTTTGGCGAAACCGTGCCTAACATTAAAAGCAGACCTCAAGAAAAAATGATTAAAAACAAAATTATGATATGACCCATTTAAACATGCAAGTACTCGGGCATGCATAACACAATCAAGTTGTGTCTCTTTGCTTTTTCAACAGTGATGTTTTCCTTGCATTCAAAGTAGTTTTTCATATTTTGTGTTTGATATGCATAGGCTGAGATTGAGCAGTTTATGTTAAATATTCAGTCTAGTGCCTGTGCAGTCGCAGATTTGCTTCATCTTGGCATGCCTAACACACCCTCCACCATCTGCCTCGCCACGTGACTCTACATGCATTAAGGGCCATGGTATCTGTACATTAACCTTCCTCACACCTCTGGTGGTTAAAACTCAGACCTAATGAAAGTGTGTGCGCTTGTGTGTGTGTGTGTGCGCGTGTGTGTGTGTGCGTGTGCGTGTGTGCGTGTGCGTGTGCGTGTGCGTGTGCGTGTGCGTGTGCGTGTGTGTGTGTGTGTGTGTGTGTGTGTGTGTGTGTGTGAGCGAATGCCCATTAGTGATATGATAGATGGACAGCGGAATGAGATGAAGCAGCTTTCTGTATAAACGGAAACTTGCATCCTTTGTGTTTCCCGGCTTTCGAGCTGTAATTGAATAGCTGTCGTCTCTCGCCTGATTATGGTAATGGCTCTCCACAGAACAAAGGCAGGTGAGTGTCCTTGTGATTAGAAAGTGAACAGTGCACATCAGCTGCCCGAAGAGAGGCTCCCGAGGGACAACACCTTTTAGCCGGCCGGAGACGAGGGTACTCACCTGCCAAGTGAGGGGAGAGGGAGGTGTGTGCCTGTCAGACGTGAACATAAACTCACGAGTAAACTGTGTTAGTTAAGAAAGTGCAAGGTGAAGAGTGGAGGGTGGGGCTGTGTGGGTAAGAGAGATTTTGACTCTGGAGGGCATGTGAAAGCATTTCAAAACAAGATCGGGCAAAGCAAGAGATAATTCTAGGTGGAATAGAAATGCCATCCTCTGTCCTTACCTGAAGTCAAGGTTAGACTAAGCTTGGCTTTAGATGGAATGCTGAGAGATTGTCTGATGCGCATTGAACACGAAAAGGCAAAAGCTTTCTTAATATTGCAAGCTGCAATCTGATTGGCTGGCTTCTTTTATATGTATTATGTATAACAATACATAAGTGTATATTCATGTTCTGTATGCTTATTTGAAAATGTGAAAATGCAAAAGGATTTCTGTGTTAGAGGTTAGATTTAGGGATGTGATTATGGTTAGGGGATATAAATAGCTCAGTATAAACTCAATAGAAGTCTATGGCAAGTCCCCACAAAGATGAGTGTGTGTACTGTTGTATAAGGATGTACATCTTATATACACTTTCCATACACTTACATGCCTACTGTTTTGTTTGGATAATAGAATTAGCAGCAACGGGCTGAAATAGCATACAGGTGCTGGTCATATAATTAGAATATCATCAAAAAGTTGATTTATTTAATTTATTTTATTTCAATTCCATGCAAAAAATGAAACTTGTATATTATATTCATTCATTACACACAGACTGATGCTTCCTGCTGCTGACCAACTTTATGGAGATGCAGATTTCATTTTCCAACAGGACTTGGCACCTGCACACAGTGCCAAAGCTACCAGTACCTGGTTTAAGGACCATGGTATCCCTGTTCTTAATTGGCCATGCAAACTCGCCTGACCTTAACCCCATAGAAAATCTATGGGGTATTGTGAAGAGGAAGATGCGATATGCCAGACCCAACAATGCAGAAGAGCTGAAGGCCACTATCAGAGCAACCTGGGCTCTCATAACACCTGAGCAGTGCCACAGACTGATCAACTCCATGCCACGCCGCATTGCTGCAGTAATTCAGGCAAAAGGAGCCCCAACTAAGTATTGAGTGCTGAACATGCTCATACTTTTCATGTTCATACTTTTCAGTTGGCCAAGATTTCTAAAAATCCTTTCTTTGTATTGGTATTAAGTAATATTCTAATTTTATGAGATACTGAATTTGGGATTTTGATTAGTTGTCAGTTATAATCATCAAATTAAAAGAAATAAACATTTGAAATATGTCAGTCTGTGTGTAATGAATGAATATAATATACAAGTTTCACTTTTTGAATGGAATTAGTGAAATAAATCAACTTTTTGATGATATTCTAATTATATGACCAGCACCTGTATATCTAAAAAAAAGCAGTCTATTAAATTGACAGCTGCAGTAGGCAGTGCCAGCGGCCTGACGTCCACATATGATGGATGGCGGACATGATTTCTGTTTAGTATCTGTATTCATACAGAGCGTCTGTGTGGGTTCTCAAGCCATCAGAATAAAAAAAAGAGAATGGTCACGCACAGATTAGCGTGAAGGAAATGGATTGGTGCATGATAAGAATCTGGCTCGAGTCCATTATTAACTCAGCAAAGAAGGATAATGAGTTATTGTTGGAAAAAAGTGGGTTTGTATCCATCTAAATAAAAAGGGACAATGAAATAATAGACGAATGACACAATGAAATGAATGAACACATTAATGAAATGTGCAGTTTTCATGTCTGTGTTTTTTGTCGGAATCATTTTAAAGCATTTGGATCTCGGTACAAAGGATGAAAGATAAGGGCGAGCAAGAAGACGAAAGGAGAGAGAGGGCTGAGATGGGCACGGCAGAAAAGTAATAAGTCTGGCTTGCAATAAGTATTTTATTAGTATTGTTCCTCAAACAACTCGGAGAAGAATTCAGAATGATTTTAATAAACTGCACACATATACAGAAATGAATGCACGCAAGATTGCATATAAGTGCAAATTTGTAATAATCACAATGTCAGAACTGTTTTAGTCCAATCACCAATGATGAGGATGCATTATTTTTTTTACAGAATTCAACAATGAACGTGCTATAATATTAAATTAACGGTAATTACTGTAATTATAATATAAAGTGATAATTGGCTGATTGTTCAGTTGCAATTTTGTTTGGCTTATTAAATAGCCTAGATATATTGAAGTAAAATAAGAAATATTAATAATATAATATAAAATACATATGTACAATTAATAAAACTATAAAATATAAATTATTAAAATATTAAATTTATATTTATTTTTGTATTTTATAATATATTAAAATCATATTTAAATAAAATAAAATTAAGGAAAGATTTCTATTTCTACATTTTTACCATTTTGCTCTTAGACCAGATTTTTTTATCACTTACAATCTTATATCCTAGATATATTTTTTAAATAAATAAAATAATTATTATAAAATAATAAATATTAATAATATAATATAATATTTATTTATATTAATTTTATATTACTATTAAAATATTACATAAATATAATAGAAAAGTAAAATATATAAATATTAAAATAAAATAAAGATTTTAGATATAATATATTTCTACATTTTTGCTATTTTTCCCTTACATTTTTTATCGCATACAATCTTATATTGCTTAGGTCTGGTCTTATATCGTTCAGCATATAAAACCTCTTTGGAAAAACATTTTTAAAACATTTTTATACTAACCACAGCCTCTTCTCACCACCACTAAAACACGCCTATGCATTTACACAAACCGACCGATGGCTTTATTTCAGTGGCACTGTGTGGAGCTGATTTAAGTGTCATCAACCACACTAACACACCTATTTACTCACATGTCATTCTTCTGTATAGTACTGTACCAGAGGTCAGCCAGGTGCGATAACCTCTCTCAACGCTTCTCTTTCCAATCCTTCCGTCCCACCATTAATCTCCTGTCGGTAGCCTCGTAACGCTGACTAAATCCATCAGACTGATACCAGACTTAGTGTTCTAGCTCAGAGAAGCTATTGACTGGAAACAGGAGTATATTATTATGCCCATTCACCGTAAAAGCAATTTTGCTGCTATTACGTGTTCAGTTGAAATGGCAGGCGAATGGGATTTGTTGCTCTATCTCTACAGGATCTGCTCTTTCTGCTGCACCTTAAATGGGAATAATCTATTCCCAGTGATCAAAGGTCTGGAAAAAGTGCAGAGAATGCACTTATTTGGTTGCACAAGCTAGTGTTCAGCTCAAATTGTAGTGAAAATTGCGCATGTGACGCCATGGATGTGGGTCCAGTTCCCAGGCAGTGCTCGAAAATGTATTCCTTAAATGGAGGGTTGCTTTGGTTAAGTGAAATATTAAATGTTGACAGACTTTCCCTTTTGGGTAAACTATGCCTTTAAGATGTTTTATATTGAAATATATATATTTATAGCGACAAGATAAATGATCAAATAGAAGATAGTGTCACGGTTTCATCGGTTTCTCCTCATGTTTTCCCGCTCGGACTTCATTCCCCACGATCCTCCACACTCCCTCACCTGTGTCTCGTCTGCAATCCCCCGCACCTGACAGTCATCAGCCCCATCACCAGTGGACTATATACAGGTATATTCATTGTGTTCCTTTGTTCTTTGTCTGGGATGGTTTATGTTAGTGTGTGTTTAGCTTCTAGTTTCCTTGTGGATTTATTATTAAAATGCCTTTGGGATTATACCCCGTTGTCGTGCGCATCGCTGCCTCCACTTCACGTAACAGATAGCCGTGATCTACGTGCATTCATACGAAGCTGTGAATTCAGCATGTCTGAGCAGTTTTTTTAGAAGGAGAATATATTTTAAAATATGTCTGCGAGTGATTTTCCATTCGGCATTCAAATGGCAAAGGGGCAAGTGCAAGCCAAACCTCCTATTGAGTTTTGAGCACGATTAATTCATAGACTGTCCTTCAGCATCTAAATACTTCTCAATTAGAATGCGATGCATCTCTGTGTGGGAGTGGAACCGGTGGGCGAGGAATGAGAAATCACATATGCTCCGGATGGAAATGAAATACATACGTAATCCATAAATCATAGAGGACTGTCAATGAAGAAAGAACTTTGCTGAACTTTGTCAAAAGAAGAACTTTACTGAGATAACCTCTGTGAATAATGAGAAATCTTACAAAAAATCTGATAGTATCAGATGGTAATGCTATGGTGCTTTGATAGCCTGTTATGGGATTGAATAATAGCAATATCCATGTACATTGGTATTGAAATGGAACTAAATCAGTTTTGTTTTCTGGGGGGAAAAAATCAAACTTAAGTTGGTTTATGGTTAAACCAAAAGATATCTGCCAATGAAGTGAGAAAATTAAACTTCATTCGATAATCTTAATTCATGTTTATTTTTCTTACCTCATTGGCAGATATTTTTGCTTGTTTAAGAGTTTATAGCTTGTTTATAGCTTCTGTCATGTAATTTTGCTGGTCAAGTAAATGTATCTAGATTTAAATATTTTTAGACATTTGTACTAGAAAACAATACAAAAATACTTCTTTTTCGCAGTGATGTTACCCAAAGAAGGCTGGATGGCCTCAGCAGATATCGTAGATGCTAAACATTTTTTTTTTTTTAAACATTTACTTTTTTATATGTATTACTTTTTCATTGATTGCCATTTGAAACTATAGTTTGATTAAAACACAATGCAAATTTTGCATTAAAACGTCCGTTAAAAAGACCCCTGTCTGCTTTCTATGACATCACAAATCTAGTTCCGTGATAAAAAAAACTTTCTGAAATACTATTTACCCATGGCTGTGGGTGTGTGTGTGTCCCTCCTTAATCATTTTGGATTTGCATGTGTGGCCCGTCTAAAGGTTATTCTGTCACACATAGTGCCTTGGCACCCAGAAATGGCTTATTTTACCCACTGAACAGATGTCACCAGGGCCCATCCGCTTAGTTCCAGGCTGACATTGGGAGTTTGGCCTTGGTTGCCAGATTGCAACCTGTCCAGTTTACCCCTGCCCTACCCCATGCCATCCAACGCCACAGTGCCAGCGAGAGAGGGAGTCTTCACCTTCCTGATTCTCCCTACTCAGCCGCCAAACACACTCACACCCTGTGGGAGAGCAGAGAGGGAGGCGAACAGGTGAACACTAATGAGTTTTTAAGAATAAGGTGTGGGAAAGAAATGTGTGCTGGATGTAATGAGAAGAAATAAACTTCACCGTCAGGGATGCTGTTACGGTAAGCAGCCCCGCCCCTCATTACAGCATCTGCCTGGCAGTGGTAACCAGAACTCTTGGACTGTGCTAAGTGCATTCAGCTCTGCCAAATATGCTGACAATGAATAGCCTCGGACCAGCAGAGGTCTTCAGCGGGTACGCTGGAGGGGAGGCTGTGGGGAATATGCTGACCGCATGCTGACCGGGAACAAGCGCGCTGACACGCCGCATTGCCTGGAAACCCACCGCGCGTTGTCTAGACCCTCTGCCTAACCTAATTTACTATAACTGATGGTACCTGATAATCAGGGTCATTAGGGTGGACCTAATCTCTGAGCAACACAATCACAAAACATGCCTCCCTCTCGCCGCCCACTTTTTACCAACATCAACAGTGACCTGTGTTGCTTTGTGCAGTTATCGGCCATTGATTTCACCCAATCTGTGCCAAATCAGTCGCAAGAATAAATTTATATTCACGGATCAGTAATGATTTGGCGTTATATAATAAGTATGTTTGAAGCTTTGCTGATGAATTGTGTATGTTAAACATGTTTAACTTTAACACAGTCATCATGCGCAGAGCGTTTGACTTCCTGTGTCACACCAGCATCACTCCGTCTCTCCGGCATCACCCATTTTTCCAGATTAGCTAATCTCATCGCTGCTCGTAATGGAGGCAAGCAGGGATGACAAATGAGATTAGACCATTGATTCACTTCTGCAGAGAAAGGTTTGTAAAAGAGAGAAAAGTTCAGCTAAGCAAAGGACTTAATGTATTTCCATGGGGGATGATGCTACTGTCAGTGTATTTTGATAGTGGTGCTCAGTCACTATGACTCCAGGTTTAAAAAAGTCCTCCATGTGTCCAATAAAGAGGGAAGAAGATTCATTAAAAGTTAAACTTTTAACAATGCAACATCTTAGGAGACTCTGATATTTATGAACATTCGCTGCTCTGGGCTGCTGGGTGACTACAGTATGTTTTCATGTAAAACACAAAAGCTCCTCAGCACAAATTTGTTTTTGATTAACTTCATCAGAAGACAATGCCGAGGTGCTTGAAGCTGTAGAACCGAAGCTGAACTTTATTCTTGTGCACGTGTTCAGACAATGACTCGCTCATGTGTATTTATGAGAGAGATGGAGAGAGCAGAGAGAGACTCGACAGCTTGAGTTGCTTCAGGGCCTGCGGATGAGGTTTCTTGATGTGGATTCATGTTCTTTTGCATTTTAACATGTAAAGGTGAGCAGATATATGCATATTTGCATATGTGGTTTCCATAACCTATGAGACAAAATGCTCAAGGCTGATCCTGGATTCTTCAGAACCTTCAGTCTTCTTCAGTTTTTATAAATATGACTTGCTTTATTTAAAACCGAACATACACTTTTGAAAGTGAATTTGTTCTATGTTGTTTTATTAATTTTTTATTAATGCCTTTTTAACTTTATATTACCTATATAGGACAAGAATGGTGAAAGCAAGCATTTAGGAATAGGATAGGAGAGTCGGTTTGGAACATGGCAAAGATGTCTGAAATGGACACAAAAGCAGAGACTCATGAACAATGTCACTTGTTAAAATGCAAATGTTTAACATTAAAAACAATCCTAATGTTCTCTATTAGATAGATTTAATTGAATGACAAAATTATTGTTTTAAATATTGAATCAGACCTTGACAGTGTTTATAAAACTAACCATTAGAAATATACAAATAAAAAAAAAAAACTTGTGACCAAAGACTTGAGACTTGACTTAGAATCTACCTGAGGGACTTGAATGGGAATGTCTGGTGCATTAATTTAAAGAAACCTTTAAATGTATCCATTTATTTTTTCCAATATTGTGTAACCATTCTTAGGCTAAACGCTTTATTTTGTGTATTTTTATTTTTTGCTTGACCTCAAAATTTTTGCATACTGTTACAGTTTATAAGTGAACAAGAAAGTTCAGTGAAAGTTTGAGAACAATGTTTTCATTCACACACCTCTAGAAAATCCCCTGACACAACATCTTCTAGGCCCTTGAATATTCCCAGTTCATTTGCATACATTTCCCCTCTCCTCTGCTTCCTTTGCCTTTTCAGGACCATGAATCTTTCAGTACCTAAATCTCCTCAAAATATGTCATCAGTCACCAACACCAGCCTGTTTATTTGCTCCTTTAATTACTACGAATGTAATTAATTATGTAAATATTGCTGTTTTCACAGGATATGGAGTGGTATGGAAAGAAGTGTTGACATATCTACTCATTAAACAATACAATGCAGACCGCCTCAAGTACCCTTCGCTATTTGTTTGTTAGCTCGTGTCCGAGATTTAATTGACGCTCCCTGGCACAGCGCTTCTTCAGACAGTTTTAGTGCAAAGGTTAACCAAAGTTCAGACTAAACTTCTCTGAGTTCAAGCCGTATGTTTGATGGCGTATTTTGGTGAAGGAGATGATGGCGGCATATGGATGTTAAGAAAGCTTCAAAAGCTTCAATATGGGTCCATATGGACCAGTGTCAACAAACCCAAACCATCTTCTGAAAGCCTGAGCATGACAAACCTTGGTGTTTATTGGCTTGGGTCTATAACTGCAAAGAGCTATCAATGGTAATCTATTTGACGGCAACTTTTTGGAGAGTGCCTTAGAGAGCTATTATCCTTGATGTGTCAAGATATTGCTTGGTAAAAGGGACGGCAATCTCAGGGTTGGAGATTGATGTAGTTGTGATCGGCAGAGAAGTTATTTGACCGAAGATTTGCTCCTATATTTATTTTGTTTGGAATGAGTCAATAGTGGTGGCAATTTTTCAGAGCTCAAAGTGGAAGGTTGGGATACAAATAAAAGACAAAATGAATTTGAAATGGCTCACCTGAGCTTTCTGCTGGTATAGAGTTGCTAAAGAGGATAATTTGGAAGCAACATATTTTTCCTCGGAACTCTAAAAGACTCATTTTGCTGTAAATATGATAGACAGAATTTTTGATGCACAACAACAGAAACGTTCTAAATTGTAAGTTTACATAATTCAAATGGGAATATCAGTGGATCCACAAATATCATAGGTGTAAAAATATCCAAGGGAAGGAACAAATAACCCTGAATAATTCAAATGTCCCGCACTGTTCTTTATAAGAACTCCATCTCAGGAGAATAATACAAACCCACTTTCCAGCAATTACAACAAGCTCCTTTGCGTCTATATTTCTCTGGAGACTCAAGATGTTCCTTCTCCTACTTTCTCTTTTCTAGACTTGATTTCACGTATTTCTTGACCTGGATTCAAAGACAAACCCGTGCTGTATGTTGGTGTCTCAGATATGAGTATCAGAAAGTCCTCTTTTATCAAAAGCCATGACCGACTTCAAATTTGTTCACCAGTGAAGAGAAAGCATGTATGCCGGGGACAATAGGATGCACAGCGCTTCCGAGGGTGTCGGAATTGATTTGCTCTGGAAAGGGCAAGTCGAGGCTGATTTGTACTTGCTGCATATCCAGCAGGAGTCGTGGGAGATGTCATTTTCTCTCGTGGAGAAAACCAGCATCGATTGCAAACGAAGCCACACCGACGTTGCCAGATGTTGTTTGAATGTGTCTCAGAGCATGTTTGTAGTTGTGACATTAATCCTGTCCACAACAATCATATAGAACGCAACAAATTTAAAGGTTACAGAAATAATATGTATACTCAAATAGAAGCAGCATGTCTACACACACGCATGCAAACTCACACATGTTCATCGACTGTACAAAAAAAGGGAGCCACGGCAACAAGGCAATTTATCTTTTGTGAAAAATTCCCATGTGCATCTCTAGAGACATCGAGCCCATAAGGACAAATCAACACATTTTTCACTTCTTTATCGTCCTTCTGTGGCTTTCCATTATTTTCTACGTCATTGATTTTTGCTTCATCTCTGTGTTTTGGGTTGTTTCTTTGACACGATCCGTGTTTGACTAATGCATAAATTCAAGCCTAAATAACTTTTTGAAACATTGTATTTTGTTTCATTATGTGTTGATAAATCATATCTTCTCTTTACGATGTTAAGTGGAAAAACATATTTAGTCGATGACATGAATTAAGAAGACCTCGTTCACCCAAAAATGAAAAATTTGTCATCATTTACTCATTTCAATCCTGTATGACTTTCTTTCTTCCACACAAAAGATGATATTTTGAAACATGTTGGTAACCGAACAGCGATGATACCCATTGACTCGCATTGGTTTTGTGTCCGTACAATAGAAGTGAATGGGTACCGTCGTTGTTCTTTCTTGTGCACAACATAAAAGTTGATGTTTTTAAGAATGTTGGTAACTGAACAGCGACGGTACCCATTCACATCTATTGTATACGGACACAAAACCAAGTCAATTGGTATCGTCGCTGTTCCATTACCAAAATTCTTCAAAATATCTTCCTTTGTGTTCTGCAGAAGAAAGAAAGTCATACAGGATTGAAATGACAAGAGGGTGAATAAATAATGACAGAATTTTCATTTTTGGGTGAACTATCTCTAATTGTAATTGTAAATCCTTAAATTTGCTTTATAGAGTGGATTGAGTTTTATTAAACTAATTATTTGTTTATTGTTCTTTGAGTTCTTTGTTTAGTCTAAATCTATGCCAGGTAAATTATCAGTGCTACTGCACTTGTAGTAAAAAACAAGTCAAGGCCACAAATGCCATTCAAATAAAACAGGATCATCTCATGCCGGCACAAACACAAATATCGCCATGACATACTCTGCCGCTACCGCCGTCCATCTTCTTAATCCACCATCACTAAAGGAGAAACCTCTATCCATGGTGATATTTAAGGAGAGCAGTGGTCATTCACAAGCCCTAAAACCACTTTGGTAAAGGCTATGACTTGGATTATGTCCATGTCATGCCGTCTTTTGAACCGGGAGATAAATTCTTAGTTGGAGCATCTCATGACGTGTCCGGCTGCATCATGCTAATATTTATGATTACCTAGCTGAGGTTCTTATCTGTAAACTGCCACACTGCAGCCGGAATAATTCTGTCCCTTCACAATATCTCCCAATCGATTCTTTCTTTAAAGAAGACAAAATAACATGACATTAAGCCTGTAGCCTGAATATTTCGCCTGAGACAAATGAGCATTTGGGGCGAGTGGGGAGAAATGGAAACAACATGATGATGCCCAAGTGACGCGTGAAGGCCTATTTATTAGCTTAGCGTGAGGGAAATACATAAGCATTTACCCGCATACATTTTTAATGTTAAGCTTCTACTTTGGACTATCCTTGTTATGGCATGCCATGTTTCCAGGTCAGAAAAAACAGAAGCTGAAAGCAATGAATGATCTTATTTCTGTTGTTCATATTGGATAAGCATAACTGTCTGCATTATACTTACACAAGCTATATGATTTATGTAAGCATTGTGTTCAACAAATATTTAATTTGTAAACTGAATTTATAAAGTAAACGATGACTATGACTATGTTGCACTGTAAGTCGTACACAACAACTTAAAGGAAAAGTTCTTGGCCACCATTGACTACCAGAAGGAAAATTGCTTTATAAATTTCCTCATTCTGTTAAACACAAAAGAAGAGATTTTGAAGAATGTAAGAAAGCAAACAGTTCTAGGGCACTTTTGACCACCATTGTAATTTTCTTCTACCATGGTAATCAATGGTGGCCAAGATCTGTTTGGTTACAAACATTCTTCAAAATATCTTTCTGTGTGTTCATTAGAACAAAGAAATTTATACAGATTTGGAACTCGAGTGAGAGTAAATGATCACAGAATTTAGATTTTTGGGTGAACAGTCCCTTTAAGATTCTGGAAATAAGGGAAAAATAAATATGGATACTAAAAGTGTAAATAATTTGAGTCATGTCACTGTGTACTTCAAAACTTATTTTTATACCTTGGCATTTAACTCAGTATGAGAGCTGTTTTACCCGTTCGATGTTAATGTCTGTTACTTTCTTTTTTGTATAAAATGTGTTATTTGCTTTTATTTTGATTATGCTTGTACAGCACTTTGGAAAACAATTGTTGTTTTAAAAAAGTGCTTTATAAATAAAATTTGATTTGATTTGTACTACAAAATGCATTCTGTATTTTATGTTTCAACACGCATTTAAATGTCACAACTTTGTATTTATTATAGAGAACTCTATGTTTCCTACTGGTAATATGACTTGGTCTTTGTTTCCCCATCCACATATAAACAAAGAGAATCTGAATCTTTTGGTTCCTGTTGAGTCCCAATGTGCTACCACAAAGTGACCTTCAAATGTCTCTTTGTCTCTGTTGGTAACTAGAAAAAGAACACTCATTAACCAAAGACTGTCAACCTCCTGTGATTATGTTGGTTTACCCAAGTGTTGCACACCACAGTGAGCTAACATGGTTATATGTGGAGAACATCAAAGGGCTATACAGAACAGATGGGTCGAGTATTATGAAGCCTACATAAAACAATCACCCCACAATTCCTCAGACCAGGCCCTCTTGGTGGCTTATCATTAAACTTCTCTGAAAATGTCAAAACAGAGGGAACAATTTGAAACATATTTCATCTATACAGCAGGGACAAACAGCAGGTTGAAATCAAAGCGGTCCCGTGTCCATTTAAAAAAGTCTTTAGTAGCTTGTCTCTTGCAGTCCCGCATTAGCACCTTTTCAGCTCACTGGTTCCAGAGCTCCTGTTTAGGGAATAAAACACACCCACTACAGCGCAACTGGGATTAACACCCTGTTTTTCTCTGTGAGGGTGCGTGTGTGTGCGTGTGTGTGATCCCGTCCCTTGAGATTGTGGAGTGATTACACAGACATTACACTGCGCAAAATCCCATGTCACATTAAAATTGTGGCTGCTACTAATAGCGTCTTTAGCCACCCCCCCCCCACCACAATAGTTCTTTTTCTACACGAATGAATGTGAAAATAACCACAGAACGAAAGGTCAAATTTTTGTTTTTCTTCAACGCATCCTCTAGTTTTTCATTTTATTTTATTTATGGGCTAACGCCATATAGAGAGGTTCAGGGTAGCCTAGCATGAAATTGTAATGCAGTCATAAACAATAGGTTGAGGCTTTATTGTTACAGAGATGCAGAGTGCTGGCCCTTCGTGGGTTTAGGGCAATAATGCACAAATGTGTAATTTCGAGGATCCACAACACCGTGCATTAAGGAGATTCTGTGCCTGTTGTTTGAGATGAGTTTATTAACTTCAGTTTCATGCTTGTCTTTTAACCTTTGTACCCTTTTGAAAAAGGAAGATGATAATACTAATATTAATAATACAAGTTTTAAATTGTAAAGCTTTTAAATTTGTAATTTCTGTATCACTTATATTACATATATTATTTATTAATTATGTGAATAGTTAGTTATTAATAATATTTACATAACTATGGTTTAATAAGAAATTAAGTAGCTTATTTATAATTGTTCTATAATTATTTATTTATTAAAAAATGATGCTTATTATACACTTAAATGTGTTACTAACATTAAATAATTAAAAATACCTTTAATACTTCCAAAAAATGTAATTACTTTTTATGTCTTAGGATAAGCCATTAAACAGGTGAGGTAAGATAAACGAGGGTTTATTGACCAAATAAGCACTGCCATTATCTAAATTATCTTGCTGTCTGTTCATTCTTCCATCTCCATTATTACCTGCTTTTTATAACATGTGATCTATAAAACATGTGCTATATACCCCTATAGATATAATTCATCAGTGCTCATTTGATTGATAACCAAACAGTGAAGCATTCAGACGCCAATGTCCTTGAACCCTACGAGCATAGGATTTTCTTTAATTAAATAAAAAAATACGCTTCAATCCTTACAGTATAACGCGAGCTGAAACTGGTCGACATTCCTGCTCGACGCGCGCTCATGCCGATTGAAGGTTCGCGCTGTCAATCAGACCGTCTCTCCCCGCCTCCCCCGTGTTGTCAAATAAGGCGCATAGTACCGCTGCGTGCCACTAGCTCGGACTGATCCCTTTCATCCCGCACCGTGAGTCAAGCGTGCTCGGCTGCGACATGACCAGAGCTCCGCGGTCCTGGCGATTCAAAGATGGAGCAGTTTAAAGCGATCATTTCAGTGCTTTGGATATTATTGCTCAACAGAAACGAGGAGGCTTGCGCAGAGGAAGGTATGTAGCGTCTTTGGAACTGTTTAGGTCAATTTGATGGAACTCTCACTGCAGGTGTGCTTTCACCTTTCTGTGCTGTAGTAAGTTTGATAGGCAGTGGACTAGATCGTGAATGGATTTAAATGGTCAAATTTGTTATTAAAATACAAAGCACATTTGGTTGAGCTCTTCAAAGACAGGTGATGTTTTACCCGAGGAATCCGGCTGCGTGCTGTTGACAGGCTGCAACAATGTAGTCAGTTTGTTTCAGGCGATAATGTTACACCAACATAAATCAAGAGTTGAAAATGGTCTAGTTTAGGATTTGCTTACTTAACAAAATCTAAGCAGAATTTGTTTAAATTGTTCCAAACAAAATAATGTCTCAATTTTTATCTAGTTTAGTTTCTTATTCAAGTGTATTTTATTTCTTAGTTTATCTCCGATTAATAACTTGTTTGTTTTTCTATTTTTAAAATTTTCAATTAAATATTCTTTGTCTTGTCATTTCCATTTCATCAGGATACCACAAAAGTAGGTATTTCAGTCCATCAAGTTATGTTGGATTTCCAATTAGGACATTTCAGAGTCTGTTGCTCCTGGTGGGATTGTTTGACAGTCTTGAAAGCTTCAGAGGTTTTGATGTCAGGCTGCCGCATTACGGACTCAGGTGAGGTCAACTGAGCATCCTAATGAGTGGCGTGGCACAGAGAGGGAAAGAACAGATAATAGCTGCGTCCCTTCGGGCTCTTGGCTTCTCTGAAGAAGCCCAACTGAGCCAGGCTGCTCTCTCTCCTCTGTTCCCCCACGGACACGGCGCTCTTACGTGCACATGGCTGAACTCTGCCATCTCCCATCCTCTACTGGTATGCTGGTGAAGTGGATTAGAAATGTTGCCTTAATGAATGTTTTGACAGCCATTAATTGCTGTGAAAGAGATGTGTTCGGAAAGGCCTTGTGTGGGGGGGGGGGGCGTCTGATGGAGCCGAATATGTTCTCACTGTACTGAACACCTCTTTGTCCACAACCACGTCCCGGTCCTGCTGCGGCTGGTCTCTTTGTATTCAGCACGCTGTATTCTCTCTGTATTATGTTTGCGGCAGGTGGGCTTCTGACAGGATGGGGACAGAGCTCATTGTTGGTGCATATTATTATAATAGTTCATCCAAAAATGAAAAATCTGTCATTGTTCTTTTTCGCCTGCCTGTCGTTCCAAACCAGTGTGCTTCTATTATGCTGTGCAAGACAGGAGGAGGAATTTTTGAGGAATTGATTTGCAGATTCTACCTGTCTTTTTCTACTAAAAGAAAGTACAAATTCAGTAAAGATCATAAGATATTCTGTTTGACTTCTGCTTTTCAAGTCTTTTGGCTTTTGGCTATAGAATAGTTTTATGTCATGAACATGTAGATGGAGTAAATCTATATGAGATATACATCATACGAAACTAGTATAAACATACCTGTGTGGGCTAAATCTATATAGTTTTGATTGATGAACATATAGACATATAAGCTGAATCTATATGACGATTTTGTGTCATGAATTTATAGACTTATGGGCTGAATCTAAATGATCAATATCTCTCTGACATTTTTTGTCTAAATACACCCGCTGGGTGTTTGAGGTCATCTGAGCAAAGACCGTTGATTGTTCCGAGATCCACACTTTGCACTTCGCAGTTCTTTTTTACATCGCTAAGCAAAAAGGCTTTCTTTCTCAGATTCATTTGAAAAGAATCCGAGTCTTATACGATCATTGCTGTTTTGATGTTGTTCTCTATTGCTTTGCAGTCTTTATAGTGTTTACTTTTTATGATTTTGAGGAATATCTTAGTATGGCTTTACTACAGTGGTGAACTTCTGGGCTTTTATCAATTTGACTTCATCTGATTCATACAACTCAATAAACATATGGACTGAATATATGATAGTTTTTTGGTGGTGAACATAAAGCCTTTAAACATAAATTAGTATGGAATATTGGAGGGCTTTTTTTGTTTAGCTTGCTTGGCATGCATTTCATATTTCATCAAAAATCACTACTTTTGTGCTCCATGTAAAGATAAGCAGGCGAGTAGATAACGGCAGAATTGTCATTTAAGTGGACTATTCCTTTTAAGTTCTCGCATGCTTTTCTGATCTCTGGTGGTTTTTCTCACATTTAGTTAGAGGTGGTGGCATCTCTCAGACCCTCAGTCCTTACACACCCTGGCATCTCATCTACTGATTTTTACTGTTCTCATCGCAGCCGTTACGGCACCGTGCTCACAGGCACGTGCCAGTTGCATCAACCGTGCCGTGTTTATGTACGCTGACAGGGTGCAGACCATATGAGGGCACTTACCTTGGAGAGCTTTATATGCCTGTCACCTCTGCGCTGGGTTCCATCATCATACTCTGCCAAACTGGTCCTGAACGTTGTTCTGCTACCTCAGTTGTTGACAGAAGGTGTAAAATCATGACTGAAGCGGAGCCCTGAATACGCTAGGCAATCAATATGGCATTTTAGTTGTCATTTATTGATTTGCACGAAGACCACTTAGCATGAAAATTCATAGTGCCGTGCTGATTAACGGCATAATTTTTAGCTCTGGTAATGGTTTGGGTTGGACCGTCGGAGATCCGTGCTGGCTGTGCCTCCGCTGTTTTTATAAGTGGCAACCTGAATGTGCAGTGAAGGTTAGAGTGATTTGTGAAGTTGGCAGGCGTTACAGTGACATGCCCTCTCCGGGAGTTTATTTAGTGTTGCTTTGGGATGTGTGGACTGAAAACTGCACTATTTTTAAGATCAACTGGGTTGTCTAAATAACTATAGTGTTTATTCAGTTTGCTTTGCAACTAGCCAGTTGTAGTGCCATGTTAACAATATCCGAATTAAAACAAAATAATCGAGTCACATAATCGAGTCAACCATCATACCTACTCGGAATAATCCAGAATTAAAAATGAATGAATGTTAGAGAGGAAATTACAGTTTTTATAATCATAATTACCCATAATACCCTGACATTCAGTGTTGCTCAATCTTGTAATTAAGTTTGATCTCTTTCCTCACAAATTGACTATTCTAGCATTGCGTGAACGGGATGGATCGATGCTGTGTTATTTTCCTCAGCGTAAGAAGAAGGGTCACCAGGACTCATCTCGGTTCCCTGTAAGGACGAGTTTCTGCTGGATCTGCAGGAATGCCCCTGGAGGTGGAGGTTTTGTCTGAGGTGCTTTTGTGAAGGGGATGGATGATTTTATTACTAGCAGAATATGGATGCTCCGAGGATTCCACGTAGCTTCATAAAGGTGAAAAATGAAACCGTCAGTGTTGAATGAACATAGAAAACCAACCAGGAGACAGCCCGATTGTCCTTCATACTGCATTGTAAAGTTGGTTTTGAGTATTTATCTTTTTGTATTGCAGCAACGTGCCAGACAGCTGACAGAGAACACTCCACCTCTGTGCCTGACCCTTTTTTGCTGATTTTAGTTTTTAAATGATGTAAGAGCGCTCGGTGAGGTTCAGACATACATTTCCTTTTTAAAAATGGACCGTTTGTTGTAATGCTGTGTTATGTTCAATATTAAAGTAATAGTTCACCCAAAAATGAAAATTCTGTTATCATTTACTCACCCTCTTGTCATTTCAAACCTTTGACTTTCTTTTTGTGCAGAACACAAAAGAAGATATTTTGAAGAAAGTTGGTAACTGAACAGCACTGGCCCCCATTCACTTTGACTGAATGGACACAAAACCAATGCAAGTGAATGGGGGCCATTTAACAACATTCTTCAAAATATCTTCTTAACAGAATTTTTTATTTTTGGGTGAACTATCCCTTTAAAGAAGATAAGTTGTAATATGAATATACGAGTTGATAAAGACGTCAGGTCTTGCTTTTAGTGGTTTTGGCTGGCCACACCGTATACAAACCCCTGGCTGTTTTAAATGTATAATTCAGTAAATAAATGTTGCTTTCTTCGGAAAGTTGGAGAGAGAGTCACTTACTAAATTCCACATAGAGATTTTAAAACAAAGGGTGTGCTTTTTTGCATGGTCGACAGATTCTTCCTAGTGTTAACCGAGAAAGTAGGTATTGATTTATTCAAGAGCACTTTAGCTCCAGTTCTGGCGGGTCACTGTCCAGCAGAGTTTAGCTCCAACCCTAATCAAACCCCTAAACAAGCCAGTCGAGATCTTCTGGATTATTTGTAAATTAGCAGATGTCTTCCATTAGGGTTGAAAATAAACTTTGCAGGATAGTTGCTCTCCAGGACCGGAATAAAATAGACATGATTTACCTTAGGGTTTAAAGCCGATTGTCAATATGAAAAGTTTGCATATGGTTCAATGCAGGTTCACTTGACATGACATTTTAGGAATGTATTTACATGCTTGTTTCAAAGGCAAAGCAATTAGTAATTATTTTTATAAATAATTATTCTTAGATAATCTGAAGGATTTCAAGAATAGTTGCCTGTTGATCTTAAAGTGATAGTTCACCCAAAAATGTAAATTCTGTCATCGTTTACTCGCCCCCTTGTCGTTTTAAACCTGTATTACTTTCTTCTGCAGAACACAAAACATTTTGAAGAATGTTGATAATCGAACAATGGTGTTACCCATTGACTTGCATTGGTTTTGTGTCCATGTTAGAAGTGAAAGGGTACCGCTGTTGTTCGGTTACCAACGTTCTTTAACATGTCTTCTTTTGTGTTCTGCAGTAGAAAGAAAGTCATACAGGTTTGAAATGACAAGGTGGTGATGGTGAGTAAATGATGACAGCATTTTCATTTTTGGGTGAACTATCCCTTGAAATGCGCTGAAATGCTAATGAATAAATTAAATGAATTATCCCACATAATTACATATCTCCAAATATTTGTTAGGAAATGCTTCCAGATGAAGATAGATTGTACATCACTGTGGCAGACAAGCACAAAGAATGAAATAAGTATTACAAAAAGTCTTAACACATAAAATATTCTGGTAATTTTTAAGTATTGTGTTTGATAGACACTTAGGGCACTTACAGCAATTTACTATCTTGCCTGAACTGCCCACTCAGTGAGATATGTCTGTCTCCCCGTCTGGCACGCCAGCATGACATCGCCTTGGCGACAGCAACGTTGGCCCTTTCGGCCCCTCAGAGGCCCATGAAGCAGCACTCGGGTGATATACTTCACATATATCTTTTGAAGAGGCATTTGACCTTTCAAACTCATTAAGCGTTGCAACCTCGCGCATGCCGGATATGAGCCTTTCTGCCACTTCCCCTGCCCCTTTATCACAGCCTAGATAGGAACAATGTTGGCTATCCCTTCCTCACCGTTCGGCTTTGACCAATGACCTGGAAAATCGCCCGACCTTTTAATGCGTGGTTCCCCGCTGATGAATAAATTCATAAAATGTACGCTCTGGCATGAAGCCTTGACTCCGGAGCCTCTGGTTTAGTGAGCCCGTCTCCCCAGATTGCTCTCGCTCACAGGAGTGAGGGGAAGGCTGGTGCTGCCTTCCAGAAGATGGACTGATTGGGTTAGTAGCTGGTAGCAGCTATAGCGTAGGTTTTTGTTCTTCAATTTTAAATTGAGGTTGGAGCCGTGGTTAGTGTATGGCCGTTTCTCAATTCAAAAAACGCAAAGAACGGACTTGTGTTCTTGTGGAGACCAGTCTTGCGAGGCATCCTCGGAAGAACGAACTTGGATGGACGACCCGTAGTGACTTCTGGGACTTCAAGCGGATACCGTAGGCGCGCAAGGCTGCATACGATGCATCCTTGATATCGAGAACACATCCGGGTACTTTCATGCGTTCTCCGGACTTTGACGGTTATTGATGACGTAGAGCGAGAACACGAGGACACAAGACCTCCGAAGAAAGCATATTGAGAAACGACCTATGTGTTCTGACAGCCCCGCCCCCTGTGATTGAACAAGTATGTAGCTCCGCCCCCAAGCTCAATTCATCAATTGAGCCAGTGCTGCTGCTGCTGCTGCTGTTGTCAGGGTGCACATCAATTTTTTTTATAGTTCCACAATGTTTACACTTTTCAGGGAAGTTGGCCTCCAAATTGCTTTCGAGTAGTAGCCTCTGCATGTGAAGCTTTGAAAGGAAAAAGTGTTTAAACATGAAGAAAATTATGCCCTTTTTTAACACATTGTTTACTGATGATTGTGGGAAGTTCACGCCCGTGTCATTGTTTTTGTTTTGACTGGTTTGACTGCAGTCTTGCAGGCCAATGAGCTCGAACCATGGCGACTGAATCTCTGCAATCAGAGTGTGTAGTGTTTGAGTGTGTGCGTGTGCTTCTGAATTCAGTTTGATTGCAATCAAAACATCCTACGGGAGGTTAACCCAAACCAGGGTCAACTGAATCTCTAGGAAGTGCGTGTTTTTCTCTTGCCAAATGTAATTGTCCAGCTTTGGAAAGAAAATGAATGACACAACACAAATGTGTATTTTTTGGTGGAATTTATGTAATATCCCAACTTGTGATTCACCCAGAGGCATATAAATCCCTGCACGCTTGGAATGGATACGCTATAGAGATAACAGCTTGATTTATCGGCATCTTCACTCTTGTTAAGATCTTGTGCATGCTCAGACGTGCACCGTGATTGCTTTTTCAAAGTGTTTAGAAGGGTTCACGTTCTGTTTGGGGAGTTGATTTCTCGGGGCTCTATGCTGTGTGCTGATGGAGTGTTTTTATTCGTGTTGACTTGAGTTGAGATGTATTGTAGGGCTGCTACAACGGCAAAATCGATCAGTAATGAAAATGGTTGAAAATGACCATCTATTGATCTATTGATGTTCTATTTGGTTAACTGAATAAGTTATTGCCACATTGTAAAAATAGTTGTTAAGTGAATCACATTTAGATGGAGTATTCCTCTATGGAGTTTGAAGTGTGTGTTGCCCGTGATGATATAATGTATGATCAGATGGTCAGTTGGCGAGGTGGCTTGGTCCTCTTTCTCATTGCCAGTTGGGGAGGTTCTCAGGAAGTGCCTGTTTTTCCTCTCCGTCCACTCACAAGCCACACACACATCAGCACATTTTCTTTTGAATGGCTGTGTGTGTTTGTGACAGTGCCACCCTTTATTTCCTCTTGTCTCTTGAGGTAATTGTAGATTACTTTACCGCTGCTTGAAGGTCAGTTCAGGGACAATTTATCAGACGGATTGTAAATGAGAAGAAATAGGATTCAACTGTCAGGGAACGTGTTTGGCTCTCATGCGCACGCTTGCATTTGTAAGGCTGTTTTTGACTGGAGATGCTGTTTGTTCAGTGTGGCGTGTGTGTTCTGTGGATACATTAGTGTGAATGACTGATGCTGTGGTGACCCTGCGTCTTTGTGTGGATGACCTATGACCCTGTTGACTGCTATAAATCACAGGGATACAGCTATTTCTGTTTAGTCATTGTCACAGAACTCTCTCAGCCCCTCGATCTGTATCATTCAGGAACGTACTTAACCAGAGTCTTTAAGTATTAAGGCCATAAAGTCTGTAAAACTGTAGATTTAAACGGGTAGGAACCAGAAATGATAATTCTGTCACCATTTATTTACTGTATTTAATTTTTTTCAACACTAAATACAGAGGGATGTATTTAGGAGAAAATCGTTGGGAATTATTGATGGGCACGGCTTACATTGGGTCATTTTTAACAGTTTATTTAAGGGTTTTTTCTATAGGTGTGTTTAGAGCTTGCCAAACGGTAGCCTCTGGGTTTGTGCATTATAATTGAAAGTCATTTCACCATTGAGGACAACATAAAAGATTCTAGTCAGATCACATATTCTTACAGGGCTGAATCAATGTGCAACATCAGAGCCGAATTTACCAAATCCCACAATACAACTAAACAAAGTCTTCAAATGCCATTGCATCTTTACAAATAATACACTGAATGAAGGCATAGCAGATGCAGATTTTTGCTATGCGAGTATGATGTTGCATTACTCTTAAATCTATTCAGTAAATCCTCCTCATGGGACGGTGTGTACAGAATAAGTGCTGGTGCTTGTTAAGGCATAAATTATTGTTATTGTCATATATTGTTATTGCTTGAGGTTAGGAATTTATACACCTCCCCTAAACCGTAATACTACTTTTCCAAGTACCACATATATATCTAGTGACCTGGAGGCTTAGGGATGGGTTTCCTTTTTTGATTTGGGACGTTTGGTAACCTAGCCACCATTTCAGACAGACTAGCAACAACATAGCAATACCCTAGTACCACCCACAACATCTGGTCAAGGTGGCAGTGATTTTTACACATGCAAGCACTATTTAAAAAAAATCTAGTATTATGACGCACTTCACATAGTGAAGTACAGCATGCATTGCAGAAATACTTTTACCTTTGTGTGCTGGTATCATGAACGCAGACTTTGCTGTCAACTGCAGTTGTTTGGAAGAGCGCAAAGTGCTGAAAAATTCAGGGCTGTTCTGTTGGTTGTGGGAGTTGAGAGTTGGAAATCATGTTTAATAGCTCACAGGCCGCAAGGCAATGATTTAAAAGGCAACGACCCCTACCTCATGAGTCCAAGACTGTGTAAAACTAACCTACCTTCCTCCAATCATCATTCCCAGCACTCTTGTCCGTTTCCGTAGCGTGTCCCAAGCTAGTCTCTCTCTCTGAATCCCATTTCTGCTCTGATTTTTTAGAATCTTGGGTAGTTTTCTTCAGGGCTGGTTAGTCCTTTTGTGTGGGAAACTGTAGTATTGAGAATGCCAGCTCATGCTTTTTGGACCGGCTGAGTGATTGGAGGCTTGGCCATGTTGACTTCCTCTTGTAGTAGTTCTAGATGCGCACATGTAATGGCTTCACTTAGTGCGACGGCACTTTTTGACATTCCAAACTTGTTTGAGCTGTCGTGTTCAAATGCTGCCCATCTGTGGACCGGGCTGCTAGAGAACTGACAGTGCAGCATTTGCATTTTAATTTGCATTCAATCACCACCTTGTGAGAGTGAGTTTATGCGTGTCGTTGCATTTATGGTTGCTTCTGAAAATTGTCTAGTGTTTTCTCTCCCCATCTATTTTTCATTTATTTAATAGAGACACGAACCCTGGATTTACTTTTTACATCCTGTTACAGGGGCAGTCGTGGCCTAATGGTTAGAGAGTCGGACTCGTGACCAGAAGGTTGCCAGTTCGATTCCCAGGCCGGCGGGTAATGACTGAGGTGCCCTTGAGCACCTTACCCCTACTTGCTCCCCGGGCGCTGCAGTGATAGCTGCCCACTGCACCGGGTGTACATGTGTTCACCACTTGCTGTGTGTGTGTTCACTACTCTCTGGATGGGTTAAAAGCAGAGGTCACATTTCGGGTATGGGTCACCATATCTGACTAATAGGTCACTTTCACTTTCTTTTCCATATGCTGCATTTACAGCTTTTCCCTTTTAAACACATCTTTCATCCTCTCACTCCCACCCCCATTTAACACATAACATGTGTTACATTAGGAAAGATTGTTGTAATGTCCACTCTACGCATTGCCTATTTTTTTTCATTTTTTCGTTTCATTCAATATTCAAGTTTAAGTATTTTACCCGCAGTATTTGTTTGTAGTTTATGTATTTGTGGTTACAGTATTGCATTGTTTGCTTTGCAACATACTAATTCTAAGTTTTATTAAAAGTTGCTGCCTTTAACAGTAGAGTGTTCCAAATCTCTTATTAGGTTCTGTTTCAGATGTTGCAGTCTTAAAAAGCAGCTGCCTGTGTACACAGCAGGCACCTCACTAGATTTTGGAACAGAGACCCTTATTCCCCTTTACTTTGAAGCATCACCTCTACTCCATCCCATTCTGTCTCCCTGCCTTCCATTCTCTCTCCGCTTTCATGGACTGCCAGTTGTAAGCAGACTACTAGGCTGTGGGGCTGCTGGATGATTGGCAGTGGCGAAATGGAGAGAGACCTCCTCTCTCTGTGCTTTGATTAAACTCCCTAAGATCTGTCCATTAGTTTATGGGCTTCTTCAGAGGGGATGTGGGCTGGTTGATATTAGAGTGCCACAGGAACCAGGGTTAGGACCCGCTCCTTTTCACTTTCTGTGATGCCTGTCACCTATTTCATTTCAGCCTCCTAAATGGTCTCGCCTCCCCCTTCCCTCCAACCAGAAATGTAAATGGATGCAGTCTTTCCGTGACTCTGCGCTTGATAAGTGCTGTATGACCCTCTCTGTTGCTAAATTACTTTAAGTCTTTGAACAGAGGCTGAGCGTTGAATTGTGCCTTGGATCATATTTCTCACGTCACCTTTGATTAATGTTTTCTTTAACGTAAAAGCATTTGGCAGATCATTTCCACACCCAAGGAGATCAGTTTGTCATGGTTTAATGTTAGTAGTTTGGTGGGAACATTGTTGTGGCCTTCAGTGGTGGTCTGATGTTCACTAAACCGGTTTCAACCACATCCATGTGGGTTTTTGTTTTTTGAAAATCTCAGTCTGAACTGTCAGATTAAATGTTTTCATCAGTCAGCATTGAGTCAGCAAGGTTTGTCCAACATCAAATTAAATCTGCAGTGTGTTGTCTTATTTAATTAATGTCACTAAGTTCACTATGTACAGTGTGTTCAATATTAAATGGTAAATGAGTGAACGATTAATACAAGTGTCGTATTATGTCATGTTCTCATCTCATCCAGTATTGTATGTGCCTTGCGAGCACTTCAGCAGAATGTAGTGATAGACATAAACAGAGGAAATATTTTCAGTTTTCTGTCTCTCAGCACTGACAGCTACTCTCAGTAATTGTATGCGAAATCCCGTACATCATTACTATAGCAATCGATGTTGATATTGACTGTACTGTCTGATGACACGCTTCAGATTTCATCACTTGCAAACTGACAGTCATTCCTTAAAATCAGATTTAAAAAATAAAACGTGTTTGTGTGCACCGTGTACGAAGCAAAAGTGGCTTCATTGGATCTGGTGGTGAACCACAATGGACTGAGTTCTGCCCACTTTGCACAATTTCAGATCCATACTTGGTTCAAATGGTTTTGAATGGTTCCACCAATAGGGAAATGAAAAACTGGCATCGATGCGACTGCAATTAATGCAAGGTGTTCAGGTGATGACCTTTGCCTTTGCCGGATGTGTTGTATTGACCATCGCCTTTGGCATAGCGGATGAACTTTGACCCTGTAGAAGCTCCAAAATAGAACTTGGTTTTTGAGACTGAGCTTTGGTTAAATGTGTCTTTTTGTTTTAATTAGCATGGTGGAAATCGTGCCGAGTTTCTTTGTGTTCCTATACAGAGCAGCTGTAACCTGCTTTACAGAGAACTCCCTGGACAATAATTGTTTATTATAACACGCTACTGTACCACTTACTAAATCTATAGTTTGCACAATACGCACATTTCCTGTATGCAATACCCAGGTGGCCTGCTACATTTGCCACATTTGCATATACAACAGAACACATTGTGTGGAATACGGTATCCCACAATGCAATGCGTTTGACTTGACCTTTCGTTTATAAGATGATAAATTACCTTGAAGCCACGTGACGGTCATGTGGTCAACAGTGTAAGGATTTTTTTTGTTCCAAATGTTGGACTTTGCCGCAGATATGTAGTCTTCCTACTTTCTGAATACCTAAAACATTTAGCCATGCAAGTATATAGAACATTGTCATAAAATATTTTTGGCTTTAGCACTCAGATCACAAAAATGGAAAGATTGGTTTTATTCATGCAGAAGTATGCGAAGGTGTAATTCACTTATTCCACGGCGATTCAGTTACTGCATCTCAGAGCGAAACTGTGTTCTTTCACTTATAAAGAATACAGAACGTATAAGGACCACCAATCCACAATTACACTTGACTTTTTAACATCGTCGCTATAAACGCAAGGACCGTGTCTAGAAAGAACCAATAATAAGAGCCATCTAATTAAACCCAAACAAGCTGAAGGAAGCCATTCTGCACCCGATTTGCATAATTAGTGGGAATTTTTCCAATTTTTATTAAACAAGGCATTTGTGGATTAATACGCTGAAATTATCCGGCTCACAGATAAGTAAATAAACAATCATGGAATAAATGAATCGAGACAATGTGAGACAGGAGAGCGATGAGATCTGACAGATGAACAAATGATAACGAAAAGCCTCGTCTTGAGATGGTTGTGGGGGATTTACTTCTATACACAACATTCAAGGCAGAACAGTAAGAAGTTGTGCATTTATTTCAGTCACTTTGTACGTTTTTGTATTTTTTTGATGATGATAAAGTGCCCTGAATGTGAGTTCTTATTTATCCATGCCAAAACAAAGCGTGTTTGTTATCTACAACATGTTTTGTGTCTTCCTTTTTTCTAAATACTTTTTGCTTTCTGAGTTTTATAATATTACAGCATATCCTCAGACTTCAGATCAGTATCTCATCTTCTGCGTAGCGACCTAAATCAGAGACGACGTCAGCGGTGCTGTTCTGAGGTCAGGCCTCAAAGGGACTCCGCGGCAGCGATGGATGAGTCGCCATCCGTTACAGCTGAAATATCTCTCCTGTCATCTATCCACCGGGCTCACGTAGTCGAGGACAAGCCGGCCATTCTCTCCTTCCATCTATTGCTCCCTCCATCTTTTCGATGTTTAACAGGCACAGGCCTGTTATTCTAACTCATCGACTCGCCCGACCGTATTCTTTTTACAAGGCGCCTGCTTGCGCTGCCTGTTGATTGATCAGCTGTCGAGAATATGGATCTCGCGGTTGCGTGACGTGCTGTATTGAAGGATGGCTGCTTGAGCCCCGCTCCCTCTCGACCCCAGGCCCCTCCTGCTCTTTCTCTATCTCTGTCTCGCACACACCTTTGACTTGCTTTCATTTATCAGTTGGATGGGAATCAATGTGTGTAGTGATAATGGAGCGGGGGGGGCTAGTGATTATTTGGGCTTATGATACGGCATGATGGGTGAGGCTGAGGGGCTGTGTTAATGATCTGAGTGGTCGGCTGGACAACAGACTCAGTGGAGATTGGTTTTGCCCTCCTGCATTATAATCCTCTCTTTAATATTTTTAAAAATAGTGTTTATTAAATAAAACACTATGAAATTGCTTGTAAAAGCAATTTTGGATCCTGTTGTGAATTATTTCTATATGAGGGTGTTTTCACATATAGTTTGTTTTAAAAGAACCAAACCCAGTTCACTTAAAGTGATCTAGAAAGTGAACTAGCCGAATGTGATCTCAGTCCTTTTGGTGTTCACAACATAGTGGACTCAAAAGAGAACTCAGTCCTTTTTTTTGGTCCTCTTTGGAATTAATGTGATCTCAGACCCTTTCCTGTTCACATCTTCATGAGAACTCCCCAGATTTTTGTGCAGCAGTGGATTTTGGGTATTCAAGATGGCCTCTTTACATCTTGTCACCACATGGCTATGGCACATTTGAAATAAAATGAGAAATGACAGAGAAGGACTGAGACAAGGCAGAACTAAAGGGAAGCATCTGAGAAAAATGAGGAGGAAAAGGATAGCAGTGAAAAAAATATGTCAATCAATCTGTCAGTACAGCACTGATACTTTTACAGTTTAAAGTGGATTGGTCATGGTGGTGGGTGTTTTTTCATTTACTGTAGACACGCACATACAAAGCATTATAAGTATGTCTAAGAGGGGATAAAGCTAAAGAAACAGCAGTCTGTCCTTCACTGAACTATTGTTGACTGAGGATGAAGAGGGGCAGTCGTTATTTGACATAAAGCAAAGTGAACATAAGTCCACCCCACCCTGTTGAACACATCCGTGTGGGTGGAAATTCGTGAATTGTGCATGAATGAGAGTGTGGATGACCCGAGAGAAGAATGCAAGCCTCGTTCTTTAATGACGTGTCTGTAATTGGACATTTAGTGAGTTGGGGAGGAGGAGGCGAAGATACAAGGGCAGGGGAAGTCGTTGTCTTTGAGAATGAGTGAAAGAGACAGGTGGGAGTGCTGGAGAGAGATGCGGTCCTCCTACTGTCAGGGGCAGTGATGGGAGGCGATGTGGTAATGCGGTAAGAATCGGAGTCTAATTTGATCTAAAGTGGATTCCTAAATTGAGAGAGAGGAAAAGTCATCACAAGATGGCCTCTCTCTCTCTCTCTCTCTCTCTCTCTCTCTCTCTCTCTCTCTCTCTCTCTCTCTCTCTCTCTCTCTCTCCCCCCACTTATGTAATGACACTTCCACTTTTTGACTCTATTGCTTATTAACAAAGACAGACAGAGAAAGAGAACGAATTAGAGATGGGGAAGAGTTGTACTTTAATACTGAAACCAAACCACCTTTCCTCACCTTTGCTATTTTCTGGTACAATGTTTCCTATTGTTGTGGTTTAATGTCTTTGGTATGGGTCTTACAGCAATCCATCCAGCACAGTGCACCAATCTGACATCAAGCCCGAAGGAATTAAACTCACTTGACTTCATAACGGAAAAATTTCAACCTACAGTGACATGAACATCAAGGGTAATACAGGGAAATTCTGCAGAAAATCTTAACTCCTGCAGTGTAGTCGGTGCGTGTCCTGTCTCGCACACAACCGTGTAATTTCCGTCTGAATAATAGATTCTTTTGCTTGATTAGGAAATTGAAGTTAAAAAAAAAACGGGGTCTTTAAAAGCCCCATTAATACTGTCCTCTCAGTCAAAAAAATATGCTGTTAACAAAGTATCCCCACCATGACATTTAAAAACCACAGCAATCAGCACAAAGTTTAAATGGGACATGTCATCGAAAATCGTGTTAGCGTGTGTGTGTACTGTATACTAGTTTGATACATTATGTAATTCTTTCTGGGTATAATTCTTCCTGTTTGTTCTGTGTACAGGAATGGCATCAGTCCGAGCTGACTGTTATCTTGTCGTTGCAATGCTTTGCTTTGTAATCACTTGGACTTGCCTCATGGTTATGTAGGTGCATGCTCTGGTTGTCAGCACTCTGCGCTCGTTGGCTTGGTCACATGACATGCCAGCGCTCATCCGGCACCTTGTTCGTGACTTCTGAATTGGGGACATTCGTGACATGCAGCTTATAATGAGGAAGCACAGATTTAAGGCAAACTCAACGTTTCAAAATCATCTTACAGGACTTTAGGCAAAGCTGCTTTTAAAGCTGTATTTATCTTGAGTTCATCATGACCACATAATGACCTGCAAGTTCTTCCAATTTACTGTGACAGCTCTAAGGTTCAGGTGGGTTGATGATGACTTTCAGACCCAGCTAAGCATCAGCGGTTAACAGGCACTCTGGGTTTAGGGAGACTGAATCAATGTGAAGCTGTCAGTCACAGCTCCGTCAGCACACGGACCTGCTACAGCCGGCCCGGACCCTACACCGTCACATCCTGCTTGCCTCCCACTTAGCACATTTCTCATCATGACTCAAGATACTTCTCACTTCACCCCCCTTCAGAAACCTATAACGTCAGAAACATACTCAGCGTTACATACATGCAAACATCAGCGTTAGTTATGAATTGTGTTCTGATGCATTTGAGCTTGAACTCAAGTTGATAGAATAATTTGAAATAACTTCACAATTATTTGCATACTCCATTATTTATATTTGACCTAAATCCAGACTCCAAGAGAAAATGCATTTTGAACGAGACAAACTGACAATATTGAACTGCCTCTGTCTGACTAGCTCAGTTCCTTTAAGACTCACTTTTTTTTCTTTTCCTTAAAGGTCCAGTGTGTAATTTTTTTGAGGATCTGTTGACAGAAATGCAAGTTATGTTTTTATTACCTTAGAATGAGCTATTTCTATATACATACACCGCGGGTCCCCTTGCATGTAATTCGCCATGTTCTGTCAGCTGTCGCAGTGTTTCGAATGGGAGGGGTTGAGTGAGCGGTTGGTTGCAATTCGGAACCTTGCCGCTAGATTTCACTGACTGGACATTTAAAAACAACTTTTTATGTGTTTTTCTCCAAGCCATTGTATGTCAAGATCATTTAAAAACCCAGAAAGCCAAGCTGCTTTTGGGGTTTTCGGCGTGTTGCTTTGGCTCGGAGGGGGGTCGTGTTTTCGAAAGCGGGCTGGTTGCCATCGTGACCCATTTGAAAATGATGGCAAGCTGATCAGCAAGACGAGCGAGATTGACAAAGAGATCCTCGCGAACAGGCCTCCTCCTGCGTGCAAACACGGCATGTGGCTATATTATGACTCGCTGGCTTGTGTGTTACAATAGAACTCCCGTGAAGGGAAAGTGCTCTTTGGAGTCCAATAGCAGGACTCAGAGTTTAATAAGGTCATAATGGGGCTTTCCAGTTCATGTGCTTTGCTGTTCAGTTGGCTTTAACACCCTCGACCGATCACGCCGGGTCAGTTTTTGTGTGTGCGCTTATTATAGTTTGGCCAGTGGTTTCCTGCCGGCCGCTGGTTTCTGACTGGTCTGATTGGTTTCTGTGTGTGTTTATGTGCAGCTTATCTGCACGTGTGAGAGTTTGACAATCCTTTCTGTTGAATGTTATGGTTCTCATTTCATAATAATTTCAGTGGGATTTACACGTGAAGGTTTGATGGAGAGATTAGTGCCCTTGGCCGTCAGTCAGTTTATCAAACCATCTGTTTTCTCTTCAGAAGTGATAGTTTCCCCCCAAAATGAAAATTCTGTTATCATTTACTCACCCTCTTGTCATTTGACTTTTTTCCACATTACACAAAAGAAGATATTTTAAAGAATGTTGTTAACTGGCAGCCATTCACTTGCATTGGTTTTGTGTCCACACAAAAAAGGGAATGGGTGCCGACACTGTTTGGTTACCAACTTTCTTCAAAATATCTTCTTTTTTGTTCTGTGGAAGAAATAAAGTCATTCAGGTTTGAAATGACAAGAGGGGGAGTAAATGATGACAGAATTTTCATTTTGGGGTGAACTATTTTTCAGATGAACCCACTGCTAAATAAAAACAAAACAAGCTGCAATTGGTCACTTCATATGTCAGTCAGCCTTTTCTTTAGGGAGTTCTTAACCACAATAAAATGGTCCAGACTTTATGCTTGCTCGCTCTCTGTCTCTCTCTCTTTCTCTTTCTCTTTCTCTTGGCTTTCTCCTGAAGTTCAGAACAGCAGGGGGCCATGTCAGCAGAAATCAAATGGCTTCAGGTCCCCTAAAAGCCGAGAGACAGCAACAGCTGTTACGATGGAAAAAAATCATTCAGACCAATCAAAGAAAAAACAGAATGCTGCGAAATATTTTTGTGCGTTTTATGCCACAGAAAACCTTGAAAACTTAGTACTCACCCCCTCAGTATGTTTTCTAAAGCTTTTTTATATAACACTCTGCAGTAAACGCAATGTGTACAAGGCTAAAACTCAGACTCTGAATTGCAACTTAAAGCACAAGTGCTCTTGTCTTGCAGAAGCTCTCGACTTCTGAACGGGAGCCGTCTGTCGCTCATCTGGCCTTAATGAAATGGCATTCAGACTAGCGTGCTCATGTCAGCTGTGCATGTGTTAGTACAGCGACTGTGTCAGCGACATCCTGCAGTGGCATTTTGTTGGTCCCGCACGGCTGCGCATTTGACGGCAGAGAGCATTGCAAAAGAGTAACAAGCACTTTTGATGGCAGAGAGCATTGCAAAAGAGTAACAAGCACTTTTGATGGCAGAGAGCATTGCAAAAGAGTACCAAGCACTTTTGATAGCAGGGAATCATTTGGTTTCCGATACCCTACAGACTGGCAGAATGGGAGATGTATGGCAGCTGATGTAGGTAGACGTTGGTGTATATTGTAATATGAATTTAAAGGTGCCGTGTGCATGGGATTGCCAAAATATTTATAGTTTACTCACGCCATTGGTTGAGTCAGAAGTTGACATGTTCAAACACACATAGCACAATATTTACACTCTTCTGGAACCTATGAATGACTTGCATGTAGTTGTCTTTGCTCATCAAATCAAATAGTGATTTAAAAGAAAAAAATACAATGTGTTATTTTCAGCCTTTTGCTTTTATGAAGATTTATTCAGAATGTTTAAGGACTGGACTAAACCTGGGAGCTGTCCAGGGTGCTGAAATGGCTCCACATTTGTGGAGCTGTCCAAGGTCCTGATGGTGAGTGCTGAGGCCTTGTCTGCGATTTTCATTTATAGGCTGTTTCAGGATGAGCCCTGTGTCAGGTTCTAATCAGACCTCTGCTGTCATTTACGTTTGTGCATTTGTCGGATGCTTTCATCTAAAGCCACTTGCAGTATGTATACATTTTACATTTTATTGGTGTGTTTATAAGAGTGGTCCCTGTGACTCGAACCCATTACCTTGCCATTACTTGCACCACTTTCTGCCAGTTGAGCTAAAGGATCACATTTGTTTTCAAGGACATCCTTTATAGCTAGTTTCAACTGGCTTAAGTTTATTCGTTCCTGCTTGTGTCATGTTGCAATATTCCAGAGTTCGAAACAAATTAAAACTGCTTGTTTTAATTCAGTTTACATCAGGATTGTACATTAGCGCTTGTTATAGTTGAAATGCAGCCGAAATGAAAAACGTCAATTTGAATTTGCTTCAACGGCCTCTAGGGCTTTATTGCGTTATGGCATTGCTGTAAAACGTTTGTTTTAACCTCTTAAATGACTGTAAAATATCAAATCCACCACATTGTGCTGCAGTATTCACAAGCCAGAAATCTGCCAGGATGCTTGTACTCTGCCCAGCTGTCTGACATTATCAGCTGATGACCGGTGCACTTCATTTCACTAAGTGCAGCTCTGCAGGTCCGTCATTCCCCATTCCAGCTTTAATGTGCCTGTGATGCAGGCAGTTCAGCGGCCCGTCCACAGGGGCCGCGTTCATTATAATTAGACGCCGTCGGCTGTATGCGTTCTGACAGTGAGATAAAGAAAAGCCACGGCGTATAATTGTGATTTAATGATCGTGATGCTTTATCTGTTTTGTTGTTATAGTTTGTTTTGCTCTGTTTTTTTTCTGCAGTTGTGCTGCTGAATTCTAAGGAGTCCCAGGCAGAGCTGGGTTGGACCTCATATCCTTCTAATGGGGTAAGTTATTAAACTTGATCTTTTGGATTTTTAGGCAAATCTCCATATGTTGCTACACCTCTAGATCTATTTCATTTTCTTTCTCTCCTTAATAAACTCTCTATTCTCTTTTCTCTAATCATATTCCCCATTGCGTATCTCCGCCTCGGCCTCACCATACGAACCTCATTTGTTGCGTTTGGCTTTGTGTTATCTTTCCATCATGCCTTTCAAACACACAAAAAATGATACACACAGTTTGAATCATAGCTGAGATGAGAACTACGCATTACAGCGGATTCAGAATGGACAAATTCATCTGTAGTAATGTTTCTGTGAAAAGTGGCTAGAAGCTGGGGACCCAATGCAAGCTGTTATTTGTTTAGCTTGTTAATTCTGGACCTGACAGCGATTAAATCCCGGGTCTCTCGCTCCCAGCAGTTACCCACCGCAGCTGTACGGTCATACAAAGTACATGGGTTTGATCTCTCTCTGTGGTTTTCACCGGGATACGTTTAAATTCACTGCCACTCATAGTTGTATCTACAGATCTCTGCCAAACTCGGGCACGGATTCAGACTGCTCAATTCCCTCCGAAACAAAGGATCTTCATTACACTGCAATTAATTGGGAAAACAGCGTGAGAGTGTTCGTCTTTTGAGGCTCATTATAATCTCTCTCCGAGACAATGAGCTTGTTTGTGGTGCTGATTGAAGATGCTCTAGTCTTTATAAATTCAGTATTTGATATACTGTAGGTGATTTGGCAGCGAGCTTGTAGGACGTGACACAATCACAGCCAATCAGAAGATGATGTTTAATATACTGTTGTTGATTTTTTGTTAAATAAAATTGCAATAAGCTTTACATTTTATATTGATAATGAAATTTGTACTTCTATTTATGTCTTTATGTTTTAAACTCAGAATGTTGTGTTCCCGTTTCAGTGGGAGGAAATCAGCGGCGTGGATGAGAAATACAAGCCCATTCGTACATATCAGGTGTGCAACGTGATGGAGCCCAGTCAGAACAACTGGCTCCAGACAGGCTGGATCTGGCGGCAGGGCGGCCAGCGCATCTTCATCGAGCTGCAGTTCACTCTGCGTGACTGCAACAGCATCCCCGGGGTGTCCGGAAGCTGCAAAGAGACCTTCAACCTCCTCTACGCAGAGTCTGACTGGGACCTGGGGCGCATGGCCCGCGAGGACCGCTACAGCAAAATTGACACCATCGCGGCAGACGAAAGTTTCACGCAGGGCGATTTAGGCGAACGTAAAATGAAGCTCAATACAGAAGTACGCGAGATCGGGCACCTCAATCGCAAAGGATTCCATCTGGCCTTCCAGGACGTCGGCGCTTGCGTCGCACTGGTTTCAGTGAGAGTTTACTACAAGAGGTGTTTGTCGACCGTGCAGAATTTGGCCGTGTTTCCGGATACGGTAGCCGAAGCTGCATTCTCCACGTTGGTGGAGGTGAGAGGGACATGTGTGAATAACTCGGAGGTGGATACGGACAGTCCTCCCAGAATGCATTGCAGCGCGGAAGGGGAGTGGTTGGTGCCCATCGGAAAATGCAGCTGCAGCGCGGGATATGAAGAAGGACACAGCAGCTGTGAGGGTGAGACACGCATATATTTTGTTTCTTGCCACCTGCTTGCAGTATGAATAATTTTTTCAGAAATATTTAAAATGTTACATAAATTCATCTTGGTGAAATCAAAGCGACCCACCTATCGCACTGATTTATGTAGGTGCCCTGTGATTTATTTTAGCAGATGATGAACTAAAGGGTTTGGGCTTGTTCAAAACCAACAAGTTTTAAAGTTCAGAGCGTTTAGTCAGATTGCATTTTTAGATGCGTCTAGAACCTCGTCTGCATCAACAGTCATTCGTTTGGCTTGACTCGAATGGGTCAGAGGTACGTCACCAGCGAAGGAGTATGTCATGCACTTTCACTTTGATTGACATCACTCCGGCGTCTGGCGGACACGCTGTGTTTGGGTGGTGGGATCTCTCCTCCCACCGCAGCTGTATGTCATCTGATCAATGCGTCAACAGGCACTGCAGGACATTCTGTATGTGTGTGTGTGTTTGTCAGTGTGATTTTTCACAGTCCATCTTGTAGAATTGTGCGATGCTGTGTGGGTGTCGTACAGTATTCACACGTACAGTGACAGGCTGCTACAACAGATCCTGCATTGTCTCTTTATGTCGTTGTTGTTGTTAATGCATCATCTATGACTAAGAGGCGTGTGACATGTGGGAGAGATTTGAGCGATATTTATTTTCCTTGTAAGTTTAAATGCTGGTTTAGGTTGTGAACTCGATGCTCTGTAATGATAAATGTTTTGACTGATGACAGGGTGATTGGTTATTTGTATGCTTGTGTGTTCCCATGATTCTCTTGTTCTTGTGTCGGTGACACAGTCATGCTCATGTGACTGAGAGGAGTTTTTTCTTCAGTATAAGCAGCTACATATGTCCAAACACCAGCAGCCCATCCTTCACCTCCTGTTTCACCTAATTTGTGTAAAACAGCTCACATATTCACACATAGCGACAGTTTATTGATCAGCTCTACCAGAAATATGCCGACATCACAATGTCGCAGTCAATAATGTCAGTGGCATGGCAAGCTGTTTTGAAATCTCTTCTAAGTTGTTCCAACCACCTAATGTTGATAAGACTCTTCAACTGTGGTTTTTAGAATCATAAGAATCTAAGGAAATGAAATTTTACCTTCAGCACTGGTGTTTACTTTAGAAAAATGAAAACACATTTACACCAAGCTGCTAAGATTAATATTAACATGTAGCTGTATGCCGCCCTGTGATTCTGTTTATTTTACCTCAGAATAATAGCTCTGCATGTGAGGAGGGTTATTCTTTTAAAATTCCTTTTGTCTCTTAGAGTGTTTTGCTACGTCTTCTCTTTCCATATTACTTGATAAATGTTTGCTTCTTGTGTGTGTGATGTGTTTGTGTGCATGTAAAACAGTTCAGATGTTTTAGTCATAATGAGCTGTCTGTGTGAAATGGTGTTACTACATCAGAGAAAAGGCGTGTCATCTCTCAAAAGACATGGTGATTCAAAGGCCAACAATGAGTAAGATTTCTCACCAAACTTAATGACGGAGGAAGTTTAAAAAAAACAGCCAATCAAACGCCTTTTTTTCTGACTTGGAAATCTTGTTTTTCAACACCTTCCCTCCTTTCTACCATTGCTTTTTATGATCCAATACTTTTTTTAATGAATTAACTCCAGTACCAGTGTTGGGTGTAACTAGTTACTAAGTAATTAGTTACTAAGTAATTAGTTACTGTAATAAAATTACTTTCCCCTTGAACAAGTAAAGTAAGGGATTACTCTAATTTTTACTCTAATTACTTTTTCAGAGTAACTTACCCAACACTGTCCAGTACATTACATTACATGATTACAACTACATTCCATTTTTAAGTATAGATACACTATATAATGTTTCTCTGAAATATATCACATTATGAAAGTAAAATGAGTTTATTTCATGTTTTCTTAGAGGGATAGTTGACCCCCCCAAAAAATTCAGTCATCAGTTACTCTCTTGTCATTTCAAACCTGTAAGACTTTCTTTATTCCACAGAACACAGAATAACATATTTTAAAGAAAGTTGATAATTGAACAGCGCTGGCACCCTTTCACTACTATTGTATGGACACAAAACCAATGCAAGTCAATGGGTGCCAGTCATTGACTTTTTTCAAAATATCTTCTATTGTGTCGTGCAGAAGAAAAAAGTCATACAGGTTTGAAACGACAAGAAGGTAAGTAAATGTTGACAGAATTTTCATTTTTGTCTCTCCATAATCTCTCTCTGTGTCAATAACAGAACCAAAAGGACCATACATGTGAAAAAAAGAAAGAATTAAAAATGAAAAACAGAATATTTAGAGATCATTAGACATTCTCAGAGGAACAGATTTGCAATAAGGTGGAAGGATGAAGGGAAAAAAACAGGAAGTGTGAATAAGAGGAAGAATAAAGAAGCGAGGGATGTAGGGAAGGAGAGCTAGTGAATACCGGAGGTTGCGGCGCTGTCACTCAGCGTGAGCGCGGGTCTCTGCTGAATGCTAATCAGATGGATATGCAGGGCAGACTCGATGCTCTCTCAGGAACTCTGAGCTATTGATCAGCTCTAATGCTTCACTAAACTGCCCATGCACACTGTGGATTCATCTGCTCGCTGTGTGCTGCGCAGCTCGTGTGTGTATTTGAGAAAGAAGGACTGATAGAGGGAGAAAGTGATGTTAATGACAGAAGAATGAACAATAGTTGTGAGGAGTGTGTCCGTGCGTGTTTGATTTATGTGTTTGTGCCTGTGTGTGTTGCAGGAGTGAGTGTGTTTTAACTAAACGGCTCGATAGTATTGACCCGGGCCATGAGTAGCTGTTGATTGTGTCTGGAGAGGTTGCACTTGACAGGACTGCGCGTGTGTTTGTGTGAGGCCGTGGGCCTTGAAGCATCACATTTAATTATTTGCAGTGCGCTGTGGGCCTGCACTCGGTCTAAAAATGCAGAAAAAGATTTAGTGGTTACTGGAGTGAGTTTCTGATTTCTGTTCAGTCAGCGATTGAAATGCAAATTCTGATATTTGTCCACTCATGAAGTGTATAAGTTTCAAGCATGACACAAAGATGTGTAACTAATTCTGTTTATCGGTTTATTCGTTTTATTAGTTTATTAGATCGTTATTAGTATAATGTATACTAATGTATAATAAGTATATTATACTATATATATACTATAACTATATATATATATACTATATATATATATACTATACTTATATGTATATATTATATGTATTAGTGTATAATAATCGGATTCAAAAAGTTAGCCATGCCCCAAACTCGCAGCATTTGTTGTGAACCAGTGTTGATATGTCAGAATGCTCTCTCTCTCTCTCTCTCTCTCTCTAAAGAGAGAGTCTCTGAAGGACTGTCTGTAAATGCATAATTTGATGACAAAGTGGTGAAATGCTGGAGACCAGAGGGCATTTCTGTGTACGTGCATGCTCTGTTTGTTTGCGAGTGTGTGTTAGGGGTAGGGCAGGTCATCTGCTGTTTAGTAGGGGTAGATGCTGCGTGTCAGAGAGGGACTGAGCTGATGCAATGTGATGTACCAGAAAGTGTACCAGTCCAACAGTGACAATATGCTCCTGTAATATTACAGACCCAATGAAATTGCTTGATTAGCACAGTTTTCTGTCCGGTTTTGATATATTTCCTGTTGAAACAGGAAGTTAGGCCGGAACATATTGAAGGACTTTTGAAAATAATATGTCAAAGCTACAAATCTGATTTGCTAGAGACTAGAGCTGTGATTCTTCACTTGCCTCGCAAATTGATTTGATTGCGGTTCGGAGTGTCACGATTCAGTGTCCTCCAAATGTAATATATTGTTGATAATACAAACACTCGAAACTCTTTCTTTTTCACTCAGATTTAAACTTGTTTGTGTTATAAGGTGCTGATTAGAGAATCTGTCTCTCTTTACTTTCTATTAGAGTCACACTCACACTGTTGCAGCTCTTTCTCATAGTTTTGACGTGTTACTCTGACAAGACAAGCGCTTCTTTGATAACGTGAACAGAGACACAGTGTGACGTCATTTACTTGTCGAATTTAAAGGGGTGGTGCAACGGTGTGTCATGCATTCTGACTTCTTTACAATGTTAAACGTGCTGTCTTCTCATGCTTAACATGGTTAACTTGTCAAAAAATGAGTTGGGCGTATTACGTAGTATTTCTGTGCTCGATACACTCCCCCAGCGATCGTACAGGTTTCGGAAAGTTTTTTTCGAACATATAAAACTGTTTCATAACAATTTTTCTTAGTCCCTTATTGGACAATTCTCCCGGAAAAGCACGCAGCACAGCCACGCTGCAGCAAGGAGAGCAGGAGAAGGAGCATGCGCAGACGTCACTTTCACTTGTGTGCAGGAGAGAGAGCATACATTCGCAAAGTTCAAGTGTTTGTTTGTTCACTGCATTTGGGTGATGAAAGTTATATAAATGGTGGATATAACGCTGGATTTGAAGATCGTTTGAAACTGATATATGGAGCCGTCCCAGCGCTAAAAGATGCCAGAAATGAACCGAATGCGGTGAGTGAAACTGATGTCTGTGTTTTGTTGGCAATGGTTGTGCACGTGCTTTAGTTCAGCCTACCCCTCCCCCCCGCACGCGCCGTATGCTTTCGGAAATAATCGTACAACTGTATCTATCTTTTATAAATGTGATTGAACTAAATACTCTTCGAAGATACGAAGTATGCAATACTACTCTATAGGTACTCGAGATTAATATGAGATTGGCAGAAACCGCGTGTGTTAGGGCCGCTTTAAACAACTTTAATCTGCTTTAAACAGCGGTCCAAGTTCAGAAATATATAAGAATGCACTTTATTTACATGCACCTTCCTCATATGCGTTATAAAACTACTGCATGTAAACTCATCGAAAGTGAGAGAGATGGGGAGACACACATGTGCTGCTTCTCCCTGATTTTGAAAATACAGATTGAAAGACGCATTTATAGAATTGATGTCAAAAGTAATGCTTTCAATAAGGTAACTGTTACGGGGCTGTACATTAACTTTTTTTGCACGTAGCACTGGTGCTACAGAGGTTTAAAGTTTTGTAGCACAGGCCAAACAGTTGTAGCATAAGTATAGAACATCTGTTAAATTTGAAAAAAATATACACATTTGTGTGTAGCTTATCACATAAATAGGCAGGTAACTGATGAAGGACATTAATGTTACAGCTGGGTAAATTAGGGCCATATAAGTTAGTTTTTCACAAGTTCCTTTTTTCTGAGTTCTGTGTTTTCCATTATTTTACTTAACAATACTTATATATTTGTCCACATACTGTAGTATACTATTATATTATTTACTATGGTAAACTGCAGTAAAATTCCTCCTTTTGAACAATAGTGCTTTTGAACCTTACTATAGTAAATATTCATTTAGTAAATAAGAGTACTCTAGTGTTTTTATAATTTATCAATTTACTAACGTTACTAGAATACTACAATGTATTATTTAATTATGATACAATAGTGTTTTTAAAATGGATGTTCAAGTTAACCAGACTTTTATTTTGACGGGTCGTCGCAAAGAGTGTGTGGTTGACGATAGCTTTTTTCAAACAGTGAAATGCTTATGAAATAAACTCTCAGAGCAGATCTGGAGATGGTGTTCATGTCCTCATACAGTGAGACGCAGACAAATTCACGAGAGTCATACGCGTGTAGTCATACGTCAAACTGTGCAGCTCATTCACATTCACGCAAAACAAGCAGATGACATATTTTAAAAGCCGGATCGCGCCTCCGATATTTCTCCCGTTTCCGGAAATCACAGTGCTCTAAATATGGTCTCTGCGCAGCAGGAAAACAAGTTGTAAAGGCAAAAACAACTAAAATACCACTGGACCAGTGATTTACACAATACAGAAACAAGCATCGCGACAAACACACCTCAAACAAACTAAAGTTAGCGGCTTAGTCTAAATCACGTGCAAAACCATATCGCACGCGTGCTACACTGGCAAATTTATTCTTCGCACAGACAGATTTTTTCGTAGCATGTGTCACACTGTACAGCCCTGATAAATCGTTACATTTTGTCATGTTACTTTTAATTCCATTATTTATTGGTATCCATTATTATATTCCATTATTTATATAGAGATGCACAAGGGTAAAAAAAGAAGTACAGATGTAATAGATACTTTAAATAAATATAATGAGACATGTAAGCATGGTTGTGTGTGCGTGCGTGCGTGTGTGTGATTTTGTAGTTGTTTAATTAAAGGTGCAGTTGTAACTCACAGATGTATAATTAGTGAAGTCTTGAGTCTCGCAGCAGCTGCTTAGTTCTTTCTTCTGTGTAGTGGCTCTCACGCCAACGTCTGCCATACTTGTGCACACACGCATACATGCAACTTTATAGTTCTTTTGTCTTTTTACCCCGTTTTCTCTATTAAAGGAGAAGTTCACTTCAAAATAAGCCCCCATTGACTTTCCATAATAGGAATAAAAATTACTATGGAGAGTCAATGGGGGCTAATTTTAAAGTGAACTACTCCTTTAAATGTCTCTCTTCACTTTCTATGTCCTCAGTATCTAAGATACTAAAGATGCGTTTTTTTCTCGGTTATCAAGAGTGGGCGGGTTAACCGGATGCTTTACAGTGTGATGGGGAGATTATGCCGTGTGTTTGTAGGGGGATGCGCGGGGTGGGTAGACAGCCAGTCATTTGTGGCTTGGCACCCACAGTCTTTGTTCTGCCTGGCATCATGCCACCCGTGCCCATCTGGTACAGGCTCTGTGATTCTTCCCCACGGACACTAGCTAGTGCTCATCATCTCTAGAGCTGCAGTTTAAAAATTCACACTCTCGCCAGAGAGACAGATGATCAGAGACGGCACACGATAAGCATGCGATACATCATGCGCTTCATAAGCAACACATGGACTGATGGAGTCATTTGTCTCCTGGCACATGTTCGGGGCGTTTGGTGTTTCTGCAGGTGTCTTGGGTCACACGGAACTGGAGTCGTGCCATAGGGTCACCTTCAACCTTCATTGCCTCGCTGTTCCACTTTCTTTCCAACAGACACACACACACACACACACACACACACACGTTAGCTTAGGGATCTAAATGGGGACAATGCATGGAATTTGTTTTTATATACAGCTAATTAAACTGCATGAGACTAACCGTATGAAAAGCGTTTACTTACACACAAAAATGTCATTTACTTACATTGTTTTTATATACAGTATATATATATTAGTCTATGTAATTAAATACAATGAGGTTTTGATGTATGTTCAGTATGCTTTTGAAAGTATTTTAATGAATCAGTGATCTGGCGCTCAAGTATATCTTAACACCCAACCCTGTAAAGATTCATTAGAATTACATTTCCATCATTTCTTATAATTATTTTTTTAAATTTATAACCACTCCGCAAGATGTAATCTTACATCTATAATTAAATCGTAAAGTGACAATCTGAGATAATTTTGGGGTAAAAATAATCAGAAATCAATTATTGAGGAAATACATAGACAGATCAGTGTTCAAAACGATTGTCTTATCTTACCCTGATTCACAACGGTAAGCTTATAATAATGATTTATAATTTGCGCTGTCGGGTCACCCCATGCAGGAAATTTGAATTTGGGGGTGTACCTCTTTGCATCATTACGTCGCGTCCGTAAACACAAAGGAGAGGAACCGGCTAGTTAATCATGTGTGTGTGGATTGCGCTGCAGCAGCACTGCTACGGGAGACCGAGTGTTGTTCATTCTTATAACAGTCGCTTAGAATTTAAATCATCATGGAATGTCATGTAAACATCTTAATTTATTATGGTCTGACACTGATTACATCTGGGGAATCATCTGTTGTTAATAACAAAGTAACCTCGCGCTCCGGTGAGCTGAAGTGACAGCTTCATGCTAAAGCAAAAGCTAATATCAACAGGGATTTTGAGAGTTGGCTCCGACATCTGAAAGGATTGCATTAACAGGAAAGACATCACTATCGTGATTTATTTTTTAAAAGTCTTTGTTTCAAGTAGTCAGAACAGAAGCGGCAGTTGTGGTATGTGGTCATGCGACATGTTTCAGATATATTACTTGTAGGACGTAAGGTAGGCGGTATTTTCCATGTTATTTAGAGTTTTTGTCTACATCAGGCACGACGCGATATCAAACACTACAATTGATTGTATATTATTGATGTTTTTAAACGTTTCGCGTTGTATCTGGTAAAGACACGGTAACATGTTACCGTCACGTTGATGTACAGATGTTCTCTGATGCGGTGTGAGCAGTCAGTCATTTAGCACAGAGCTCGGATTCATCCGCGCAGAGCAGCAGTGCCAAAGCACAACCCACGTAAAGAAAATAACTCAGCATATAACTGACATTTTATGTTTCAAACTGAGATGGCGACAAAGAGGCCAAAGTTAAGGACTGCAGCTTTAAAGATATTCATTTAACATTTTGATTCAGTTATTAATGTTCTGTTGGTTGTATTATGTTCAAACGTTTGTGCAGTGTTAAAAAAAATGGAAACGGGAAGTTCTTTTGGGCCAGCGTTGTTCAGTTTTCCAAAATGGTCTATGAGAATTCTTATAAATCATTACAGTAGTGTATCATATAAAAACAAGTATTACATCATCAAGCGGAATCATGGAAACCTATAGCTCTCTGTTTGTGTCTGTACCATCAGGATTAGCATTAACAACATCTGTCCAATCTTTAAAAGCATTTTGGTCAAGTTGAATGGGGGAATGTGAGAACACAGGGTCATTTTACATAATCCTCCTGTATGATGATTCTCCTGTCTAAAAACTCTGATGTCAGCCGTTTCTATCTCCAGAAGGAACCATCCCACGGGAGCCACACACGCTTTTACACGCACATACTGTGTATATGAGTGCAGTAAAGGATTTCAAACTGAGATGAGAATCACTGATTCAGTGTTTATCTAATCCAACAATAATTCATCATACTCCTGATCTCAGAACAGCTCTTTATAACTCACAGATCACTGAGTGCTGCATTGTGTCCTGTGTGTAATTATGAGAGAGGGGCTAAAGCGCGGTAAAAAGCTTGCGGGATGAGACCCATTAATCTCTTACTTAGCAAAGCCGGTGTAGCTTTTAACCTGTGAACCTGATATGGTGTAAGAATATGAATATAATTTATGCAACACAAACGCATTGTTCAGTTGTTTAATGGCAGAGCGTTTGTCCTGACCTGCTCCATGACTGATGTCAGGCTTACCTAATGTTATTTATTGTATCTTTTAGTGTTGGGCTATTAATGTTTGGTGTTCTCAGTTTATTAAATAGATTTTTTGTCCATGTATATATATTTTTATTTTTCAAGCTTTATTTTTTGGAATGATTAAAAATGTAATTAGACACACATATAGTGTGGTCCATTGTGTTGTACACGTAATGAAAATTGAAGGGACAATTCATCAAAATGTATTCACCCTCATGTCATTCCAAACCTGTATGACTTTCTTCCGTTGAACACAAAAGATATTTTAAAGAATGTTTTTTGTATGGACACAAAACCTTTTCTCAAAATATATTCTTTTGTTTTCCACTGAAGAAAGATTCATATACAGGTTTTAAATTACAGGAGGATGAATAAATGACATTTTTGTTGATAAATTCAGCATTTTCTCCAGTTCAATCACAGTTTGACTGACTGGTCTTGGTCTCTTTGTCTCCATCTCGACCTGGGGGTCTACTCTTGGTCTGGGTCTTGTGCTCTGGTTTTGTTGTTGTTGTTGCGGTCACTGGTTCCTTCACTGTTGCCCTGCTGTGCTTCAGGCTGTAACAGGGTGAGACATTTACTGATCCAGGGTCTGTGTCATCGCTCCTGTCTCAGGTATCACACTACAGCAATAGAGTGTGTTTACTGATCAGCCACCTGTGCCAACGAGACTCTCCGCTGTAGTCTTATCACCTCAGAGTGTCAGGCTGGGTTTGTCTTGTCTCTGATGAGGGACCGCAGCCCGGCGCTTTTTTCCTGGCATGTTCTCGCTTTTGTATTTTGTAGTCGTTTGCCGCGTGTCAACCCTCCCCCTCCGCACGGAACGGATGACATTTCCAACAGCACCTGCGTCCCTCATAAGTATTTTGGTGCTCTCTCTCTCTCTCTCTCTCTCTCTCTCTCTCACACACATACACACACTCTCATTTGAGCCCATATGCGCTCACACTTGCGTGTGCCCAATCACACATAATACCCAGACGTAATGGCAGAATAAAAGGGTTTAACAGTTGCTTTGTCTCTCTCAAGTGTCTCTCTGTATGTTCATCTTAATTTCTCACATTCTTTCTGTCTTTATTTTGAACACTTATAAAGAACTAAATGTAAAACAAGTCTGAAAATGATTGGAAGCTGTAAGATCACATGTGTAATATAGTACAATTTAAACAAATTGTTCACCTGACAGAAAATGTATTTTATTTTGTTCCACACTCAAACTATTTTTGAACTTGACCTTTTCCTTCAGCAACAATTCTGAATATCTTATTTTTACAATTTTAATGACAATTCTGTCATTATTTAATCACACCGAACAAAGGCAGTACCCATTCACTTATATTGTACGAATGCAAAACAAATGCATGTGAATGGGCACTGCCATTGTTTGGTTACCAACATTCTTCAAAATAACTTCTTTTGTGTTCTGCAGAAGAAAGAAAGTCATACAGGTTTGAAATGACAGTGTGAGTAAATGATGACAGAATTGTTGTGAATGTTAGAAATGCTTTACATTATATTTACATTTATTCACTGAACAGATGCCTTTATCCAAAACAACTTACAAATGAGCGAGTGCTTTGTCTATAGTACAGCAAACTCTTTTATTTCTAAAGATTACAAAAAATCCATAAAATGGCCCCTTTAATGGTAAAACGGATGAGGTGTTTTATAGTTTTACCACAGCCACACACACACACACACACACACACACTTTTACGGCCACACACTCGCACCTTCATTCATCTTCATGTACCGTTACAAGATAGTAAAGATGATATCTTCATACACACACACACACTTTTATTCATGTCCACTGTGAGGTTATCTAGATGGATGACTGCTCTCTCTGGGGACTAATGATCTTCATGGCTCCCATGCTGAGGGTAAATCTCTCTGGTTTTACGAGAGGCCGCAATCAGCCCTCGGCCGGTTGTTAAAGTAACTAGGCTGAACACCTCTGTTCCGCTTTCCCCCTCTGCTCAGCCCTCAAAGTTTAATTACACTGAACCGATGGCTGACTTGAGATCTGTGCTTTCCCAGACCGTACATGATCTCTCTTCAATTTTACACTTGACCTTAGATTTGGAATTCCCTTTGGTTTGATGGGCTTCTGTAGTGAAGGGCTGATCTCATATCAGGGTTCTCAATGGATCACTCATGCGTTACCTGTTATATAACAAGGGGTTAAATTGTTGGGCATCTCTTATTGAATAGAGTATTTCCAGAGTAGCTCCAGAGTATACATTTCTTATTTCTGATGAACACAGAGAAAGATATTTTGAAGAATGCTTGTAACCAAACAGTTCTTGGCCACTATTGACTACCATAGTAGGACAAATTTCTTTGTAAATTTCAAAAAGAAAAAGATGTTTTAAAGAATGTAAGAAAGCAAACTGTTCTGGGGCACTTTTGACTAACATTGTTATTTTTTCTACTGTGGTAGTCAATGGTGGCTAAGAATTGTTTGGTTACAAGCATTCGTCCAAATATCTTTCTCTGTGTTCATCGGAACAACGACATTTATACAGATTTGGAACAACTCGAGGGTGTGTAAATAATGACAGAATTTTAATTTTTGGGTGAACTGTCCTTTTAAGACTCATACCATTGTCATAGAGTAAGAATGTATAGTGTCTTGTGATTTTTATCATCTAGACTGCATACTTTAAAAAATCTGCTCCTCAGTCACTGGAGAGTTTTTTTAAACATACCATGGAGTTTTGTGGACCAGCGGGATTCTGCGTATGGGGGATAAGTCCTGAGGGATTCAGACCACACTGCTCTGCCCTGGGGGAAATAGACTGGACTGCTACTGGGAACACACTGGTGTTAAGCATCTGTCTGAAAGATTTGTGTCCTCTGTGTGTGTGTGCGTGCCTGCGTGCGTGCGTGCGTGTGGGAAGGGTAAACCCTACGGTATGGGGACAAAATGTCCCCACAAAGATGGCAATATCCAAAACCCTTGTCCTTGTGGGGACATTTTTTGGTCCCCATGAGGAAACAAGCTTATAAATCATACAGAATTAACTTTTTTGAAAATCTAAAAGAGCAGGAAGTTTTTTGTGATTGTTAGGGTTAAGGGGTGGATTAGGGGTAGGGAATATGATATACAGTTTGTACAGTATAAAAACCATTGCGTCTATGGAATGTCCCCATAAAACATGGAAACCCAACGTGTGTGTGTGTGTGTGTGTGTGCGTGCGTGCGTGCGTGTGTGTGTACATTTGATTTATTCCAGTGTAGGACTAGGTGATGTCATACTCTACATTTGTTTCCTTTAGTCTGATGTAAGCTCTTATTCGAAATTAAAAACACTGCACCGTATTTACATTCGTTTCATTTGGCTGCAGTGATAAGCTCATATTTGTGTGTGAGGGTATACGATAGGACCCTCAGGGGCCCTGCTGAGGCTCCGATCGGTCATTGGAGGCTTCCCTTCATAAACACCAGCATTAATAACAATCAAAACGCCGGCTGGCCCAAGCACATAGTTTATACGAGTGAAGAATTCAATTACGCTGCAGGGAGTGGCGAGAGCCCGTTATGACTGCCAGGGTGACATCTCATTTGCAATGAATCATGGGACCGGACGGAACAATTCCGCCCTCCCTCACTGTAACTGTTACTTTGTTTACTCATTCGTTCATTGTGTTTTCCTACGTCTCCCTGTAATTCTGTTTCTCTCAATCTTTCAGTGTAGTGAAATGCTTCTCTGAAGGGACTTTTCAGGGTAAAGTCTAAATTTGAAGACTTAAGTTTTCTGAAGTTATAGTAAGGGCGGTTTCACATTAGCACTTTTTGTGCGCACCCGGGTTCGATTAACGTCAGAGTTCGGTTCGTTTGGATGATGTGAACGCTGTCTTCCGAACCCGGGTGCGCACCCGAGAACTGAACCCGAGTCCACTTAAAAAGGGAGGTCTGATTCATGTTTACTCAGTACGCTTCGCTGCTGATATGAACGCAAACGTACCAAATCGCGGAAGTGAACCACTATTAATAACATATTATTTGGCAAAAAAGTGGGTCTGTGAATGACGCGACTCAGCGCTTAATACGTGATGAGTATGCTCAAGAAGCTGAGGGGACGCGTTTGTGCGGGAGATGGACAGGGACGTGGAAAGTCAAGTATACACGCTCTGAAACAAAACTGTTCAAAAACATGTATAAAAGTGAAGCGAGCAATGTTATGCATTTTGCCGTGTTCTCATGTATAATATACGGTACATGTGTATGGTGTGACAAAATAATATTTTAAAAATAAAAATGTTGCCATGATATTATATTTACATTATAATATAAATGATACGTTGAACAATGAAGGTAAAACTTTCGTATGCTATCACACCATAGGAGACGTTTACGGTTTATTTGTAAATTTAATTTATAGACTAGACTAGAATAAAACAAATCTGACTTGGTCTAGACTAATACTGCGAAGAGAGTCGAATTTGTACCTTTTTCCATCCTGTCCTTTCCCCTCTCCCTCTCTCTCCCTCACATATTTTCTCTTTATCATATATGCACTTCTCCTTGACAGACTCTGAAGGCTGTGCGCTTTTCATGGCTCTTTAAAAATGCAGCGAGTGTGCCCAGGCCGCCCGTGAGGATACAGATGAGGTGGCAATTAAGGTTTTAATGAGGGCTGTGTCTGTTCCCCTGATTAGCATGTCCCACCCCACCCACCTCAGACTAGCTCAGATCCATACAATATTCATACTGGTATTACAGCGCAACTCATTTTCATAAGCTGTTCCTCGGGCCTATAGGCTCTGAACATATGCCGGGCGTATTGGAACGTTGCAGCGTTTAAACATAAATTGAGTGCAATGAGGGTTTATTGTAAAGTGGATCTCATGTTAATGCCAGGAATGAATAAACACGTGAAGCTTTTTGTGTCTTTGTGTGCTGCTTTGTATTTAGAGGATGGCGGCAGGTTAGGGTTTCCTGCATCCTTTGCTGCTGCTCAAACCCAGTGGTAACGTTTCTTTTTTAACTGTGAACTTCAACCAGTACTGATCGTTTTGCACTGATCTGGTTCCACTCCGGCCCACCTGGCAATAATCCCATTGGCATTGTGCGGCTCTCGGATAAATGCCGCTCTCAGAACCTCCCATCTCATCGGCCGGTTTATGTTCCCATAAACCCTCTCATTCCGCGAGAGGCTGACTTCAGAGGCAGGGGGAAGAAATTTAATGTGACACCTAGGAGTCGAGGAATAAATTCAGTGTGACACCACCGATAAGGGTCAGAAGGGGGAACACTGGTTAATCGCGCCCCCACACCGGAATGCATTACGCGTGGAAGCGACCGCCACGCTGCCTCTGTGACCTTCAGGTGGAATCATTTGCATATTATCAGGAGGGAAAGGTGTGTGTGTGTTGGCGTATAAGTCAGTGTGTGTGTTTGTCTTAGTGTGAGAAGGGCTTTGGTGTGGTGAGATGTCTCTGAACCCCCGTCAAACCTCACGATCTCATTTACAATTCCTGGATAGATGCTCTATGCAGATTACCCCAGTAATGCGGTTATCACACGCACGCAAACGCACACACAGAGTCTTTGTGGTCTCTTTGAATGCCAAAGTCTGGTTTTGGAATGAGTTTTGGGATGAGCTGATCCCTATTGAGAAGGTGATTTAAAAAAAAAATGTTTTTCACTGTTCATTCTCTCTGTCTCAGTCTCAGGTTCTCGCAAACACACACGCACAGAAAATTGGATGCCCCTCCATTTTTTCTCTAATAGGATTGAGTTAAGGTAAAGGAGGCAGCGGCACGTAAGCACTGTGATTGGAGCAGTGTTAAAAAATTAATATTCAATTCAATTTTATTTATATAGCGCTTTTCACAATGTGGATTGTTCCAAAGCAGCTTTACAGGAGAAAAACAGAAAAACACAGAAAATGTAAAACACAGCACAGTGCATGCTGTTTATAGAACAAGCAAGATCATTCTAGTAAATAACATCTAATAAATCTAGAATAAGCTGAGGAAAAGGAGGCGGGGTTTGGGGGTGTGGTTAAATTGGTACTTGCAGAAGGTCATTATCCTTTTAATTATTAAAATGTCGTTCATATTTTTTCAATATTTATGAGTTCATAAATTAAATCATGAAATGATTCATTGTTATTGATAGGATAGTTTTTGTTGTACATTTTAATCCGTAAATTTCACAGATTTCACTTATTTCAGTACAAAAAGATTCCAATTGGTTGATTCCAATGGTTTCTTTTTCACTCTTATGTTTTACTGAATGTTTATGCATATTTCATAAATCCATTTAAAATGCTCACCCTGTGACACTGAATACAGCACAAATCAAACATTCCCGGGTGCAAACCGAAGCTAAACACTTAGATCCGAGGCTCGCAGCGATAGCAGTTCTTTTATCCTAAGCAGTCTGACACAATAACGTCTCTTGTGCCACAAATCATAATTTGCTAACGCTACAATAATGGAAGGCATGATATGGTCTTAACAGTTTATAGAAGCACTGATACGAGATTATGTATAGCTTGATATCTCCAGACACTGGGCTTTAAACAGTCAGAACCTGTTTTGTCTATGCAGGGAAGCTCAGATATTAAATGACCTGTTCCTCCGAAATGAAAAATTCATTTTTTATTTACTCACTCGTATGTTTTTTTTTCTGGTTTGTGAAACAAAGGGCGAATTTTCACCAAAAGGTGTTTGTAGTGACCTCATCTCTTTAGAAAAAAACTGAATGAAGGGTAGTAAAACTTTTTTGGTGCTTTTTTTGTGTTTTTGGAGATTTGTTGATTCATCAAAATATCCGTTTTTCCTCAGAAGAACATATTGGAATGATATTAGGGTGATTAAATGTAAATTTTTGGTCAACTTTTTCCAAAATGTCCTGCCACTCAAAGCTTGAACATACTTTCTCTAGTAGATGATGTGACAGATGGACATTTCTTGTTTTGAGGATGTTTTGGTTTCGTCTCCTGGTGCGATGGACCGACACCCCGCTTGAGCTGTCTGTGCACATGTGGTGCATCCATTATCTGGGGTACGCGTGTCTATGTCGGGTCGATCGGGAGAGCAGCGGGGATGCGCACTGCTCTGGAGACAGATTGATTCTTGTGTGTGTGCGTGTGAATGCTCCCATTGCTCTCACGTGTCGCACAATACCAATTATAACGACACCTCTGTCTGGTGTGACCTCACCCTGCTTGGCATCAGATGTACGCCCAGTGCGGACACTCCACAGGTGGAAGTTCCCAAAGGGTTTGGTGTGCAGGCGTGTTGGAATTCAGCTCTCGTACCCCTGTGTTTTTATCCCCCTTGTGACTCCCTTTCACCCCCTGAGTTCAACTTTTTGTTGTTCTTGAGTGGAAAAAGTAAAGATAATGGCAGCGTTTAGAAAGTCCAGACAGGCAAGGAGAGATCAATAGGGAGGGGAAGAGAGAAAGACACACACTGTGCTCTCACAGCCTGAGTGATGGTTACGTTTAGCTCGCAGACTTGACAACGGGCTGTTGTTTATTTTTCAAGTGCTGTTTTTTGTGTCTTATCAAAACTTTTATTTTTACTTGTTCTTTCTTGTACTTTCTTGATGTTTTACTTAAGTTTAGATCTGTGTGTTACACTTTAGCTCTATTTCAAAGCTAGCCTCTTTGTGTGGTGTAGACAAAATGTTGTGTCCACTTAGCGTTGGTGCTTTTGTGACTGGATAGGACGTGAAGTGACAGGGTTAATTCCAGAAGAGACTGTTATTGAATAAAATCATACATATTTATGTAGATGTCACTTTAAAATGAATGCAATATAAGCATTTTTAGTTAACTCGTCACTGTGCGTTCTAGCATATCTGTGACTTAAAATGTGTAGGCAGCACCAGTTTCTTAAATTATACTTTTGCTTTTTGTCTGCTTCCGTTAGTTCATTTTTTAATTCCTTTAACTTTTCTCCCTAAAATCCCTTTGGGATTCTAAATAGGGAGGTTTAAGCCGTGCAGATGTGGACGGACCAGCAAATCATACCGTAACCCATCATTAATTCATGGCTTCCCTTTTTTCTTGTGACAGTGTGTGTATAATGTTTAATGCATACTGTATTGTTATATGAGGCAGTAAAAGCCACACTAGGTCCGTATGGAGGATTTTCTGAGGGAACTCGTAAGAAGAAATCCCACTTTCTCTAAAAAAAAAAAGACGGTTCTCAGACTAGACGTTTTAGCCTCGAGCAGCGGCTACACGTATACTAGATGCTGGATGACTCTTACTGTTTATAATGTGTTCGGGCATGAAAGCACTGTGTCTGAACGGAGACTTTCTTGTCGGTCGTGTTTACCATGAAAAGGACAAATTTGATGGGTAGAAACTGAAGCATTTAGCGTCTTGCTAAAGGGTTTAATGGGTTTAAACAGCTAACAGCTAAATTTAGCATCAGGAAGGAGACCTTTTAGCAGACTTGTGACTCACCTCAATCTACCCCTGATATAGAACGACCAGTTGGGTGACAGCAGAAGCATGTTGTGCCAAAGAAAAGTCAAGTTCAACATCTATATACTCCATTCCTCCACCAAAGTTGTATATCATATTTACATAAGTTATTGAATCAAATCTGTATAAAAATGACCTTGATATTACCATGGTTTTCTGGACATGGTAGGCAATTATATACGATATATTGGATCTTGTTTACACATGTACCATTCAAATGCCATAATATTTTGGAACTACAGTATGGCAGTATTATGAGATGTGAATATGGTTATAATTCCATTGTAAGAGTATTGTAATATTACCATCAATTTACCACAGTAGCACCACAGCTTTAATTGCACATTTGTGTAACAATGTACATTTTTTCTTTGGCATAATAGGTACAGTACGCTGTCATATTCAACAGACTTTACACCCTCGCTTTTGATATTGTCACATTAAATACGATGTCTATCAAAGGTCTTCTGGTAAGATTGTCTAGTGCCAAGATAAAGCTGCTTTGCGATACAAATGTACTGTTGTTTACTATTAAATCAGGCAGACTGAATGATTCTCTTAAAGGTCACTGTTCTCCACTGGCAGATGAGTCCTACTACTTATCCAAGAAAAATGAGTTTCAAGTCTTTACGTTTAGACGGTGTATTTGTCTCTGCTCTGAAGGATTGTTATTTTATAGAGGTCTTTTAAATTACACCTCGGGGACATAATAATCAATCATGATATGGATTTTTTCCCCCTAAAATAATTAAACTGATTGAATTATAGATCTCATAAAAAGACCGTGTAGTGTCTCGGTAGTTCCTCAGAGTCCCCTGTTAAACAGTTTCTGTTGAAGAGGGAAGACAGTAGGGTTGGGAATCTTCGATTTGGATTCAGAGAGTCACGATCCAATAAAATAACACATAAAAAAAAATTGTTGATGCAGCTCAATTTTTTAGCAGCAGCTTAGAGGTGCAGATCTTTTATTGGCAATATCTGTGTAAAATTCTGCATACAAGCCTTACTGAAAATCTGACCTAAATGGAAATGTCCCAAAAGGATTTGGCTCAATCTGAGAACAGATTTCCCCCCAAAGTATTGTTGAGTAGTGTAGGTACACGGCCCGCACATAAAAGCGCACAGTGTTCTTCTGTCACCTTTTACATCTTCCCACAACCAGAGGATTGAGTTTAGCCTATCACCTGTTGCATTTCTCTGCAATACTCGAGAGTGCTGTTTCTGGATCAGTGCATAGCCCATAAACGCAGAATTGGAAAATCTGATCCCTGATCAGAAGGCGCATATACATTTCTTGCAGCCAGTTTCATGTGGTTGATAATGTGAATCGATTCTCTGAGGCACAGTAAAGCTCTCTCACCGAAGCACAGCATATACATAATGACCTGTTGTTAAAGGTAATGGAAAATGAGGCAAAAATTATAGCAATATACAGCTTTGGTGTGCTATTTCTCTTTTGGGCTAGTGTATCTCTCCGTCTCGAGAAAGAAAATCTCACATGGTTCCCTGAGGTCATGTTACATATAACCAACTTCTGACAAACAACATTTCACTGTAAACGTGATCAAATATTAAATCCAAATTGTTGTATAGTTGACCCAAACATGAAAATTCTGTCATCATTTGTTCCCCCTTGCCATTTCAAAACCCGTATGACTTTTAAAAGAAGATATTTTGAAGAATGTTGGTAACCGAATAGCGACAGTACCTATTCACTTCTATTGTACGGACACAAAACCAATGCAAGTCAATAGGTACCGCCGTTTTTCGGTTACCAGCATTCTTCAGAATAGCTTCTTTTGTGTTTTGCAGAAGAAAGAAAGTCATACAGGCTTGACACGACAAGAGGGTGAATAAATGATGACAGAATTTTCATTTTTGGGTGAACTATCCCTTTAAATAACATTTTATGTTTAAATGTTTGGTCAAGGTTACAATGGATGATGTTATAATGTATATTTAATTAATTTCCTTATTTGATCTCCATTTACAAATGAAAATGTCACTGATGCAATGTTCTGACTTTTCGCCTCACGTGTGACTGAAGTGTATTTGCCGCCCATGGTGAGCACTGTGTGATACGACCCCAATTTCTCTTCTGTCCACATTTTCAGTGTAAACAGGGTTATCAGAAGCCCTCTCCCTCTCATTTGTCTGTGAAGCAGTCAGGCAGAACACCCAGACAGCCCACAGGAACAGACAACGACAGCTGTTTGTCTGAAATAGAGGGAGGACCAGAAAAGAGAGAAATTCAGAGAGAAGAGAAACCGCGTGTGTGTGTCCAGTCCCTAAATGCACCTCAGACCCTGAACCCAATGTCACATCCTCTATAGCAAAAGCAGCAGGCTGTCAACCCGACCGCGGCACACGGCCAATCAATGAAAGCGCGCGGACGAATCAGGGTCAGCAAATGGGAAAAAAACAAACGGAGAGGAGAAAAACGAGGTTTGGAGCTACAGATTCGCCATGGCTGTCGGACACCCCCGCTGAGAGTGCGAGGCAATTTTTGAGTGTTTGGACATCTTCGTAAAAGAGGTGGTTGATGGGCCTGTCATGGTCACTCGTACGGCACCAAATACACAAGTTCTGTACACGCGTACCAGGCCGCTGGTAGTAAATCCTAAGAGATGAGGCTGCCAAGCATCACCCTGCTGTGAGGGACAAGCACCCCACTGTTAGTACACCATCTCCTTGTCTTTTTTTCTGCAGAATTGTCATTTCTTACGTCTGCTCTTTCTTTTTGATCTCTCTCCACACGTCTCCTACTAGCTCCTGCTCTCGCTCAAAAATGTTATGCCCTCGATGCTTTTCTGCTGGCTTTGACATTCAGCAGACGTCACGGCGCGGGCGCCGCGTGTCTGAGGGCTCCCAGAGGATATCTGAGGTGCACCTCTCTCCCCTCAGGTTAATCTCATGCCATTTCACTCACAGATGGCCCCGGCCACATTATTGCTTTTCTTTATCCACGGCTGTTTGAGATCTGCCTCATCCCTTTTTCTCTTACACACACACATCCTTCTGTCAGGTCATCTGCTTCTGAGCGAGAGGATGAGATTAGTGGGTGCAAGCTGACACGTCACGTTTTAAACGCACACGCGAAGGGTAACGTTAAGAGATTTGTGTTAACCTTGGAGAATCCATCATTCATATTCATTTATTCGTCTAATGTTAATTGACAAAAGGTCTGTTTGTGCTCATACATGTGCTGGTCGACCATAAAGGCACAGATATTGATATTTCTGCTATGTATGTGTGAATCACAGTAAGAGGCTGAGGGTCTATGGTGTCTGAAAGCTATTGATTTCTTTCCATGAGCAATCAAACACAATTAGCTGTTGAATTCTTGAGACAGTGCCGGGCACTTCTCCCACAGTGTGTGTGTGTGTGTACAGTAGATTATCAGCCTAAAATCAATGTATAGCAAATAGCGAGAATGCAAATTTGTAACCACGCAAGAGTAAATATGCTCAGTTTAACTACTGTAAGTCGTTCAACAGGTTTGACGTTTAGTCGGTTAGTGAAGTTTAAAGGGATAGTTCACCCAAAAATAAAAATTCTGTCATCATTTATTTACCTTCATGTAGTTAAAAAACTGAAAATATTTTAGAAAATGTTTTGGCTATACAGTGGAAGTTAACGGGGCCCAATGTTGTTTGGTTGCCAATATTCTTCAAAATATGTTTTGTGTTCTGCAGAAGAAAGAAAGTCTTATAGGTTCGGAATGACATAAGAGTATTCATTTTTGAATTCTGTATACATTTCTTGTTCTGATGAACACAGAGAAACTTGGAGAATGCTTGTAACCAAACAGTTCTTGGCCACCATTGACTACCATATAGGAAAAATTGCTTTACACATTTCTTTATTCTGTTGAACACAAAAGAAGATATTTTAAAGAATGTACGAAAGCAAACAGTTCTTGGGCACTTTTGACTACCATTGTAATTTTTCCTACTGTGGTAGTCAATGGCGGCCAAGAACTGTTTGGTTAAAAGCATTCTTCCAAATATCTTTCTCTGTGTTCAGAACAAAGAAATTTATAAAGATTTGGAACAACTCGAGGGTGAGTAAATGATGACAGAATTTTATTTATTTTGGGGTTGAACTATCCCTTTAACTAGATTTTTATTTTTTCAGTATCAGTTCTTTCTGAAATATTTCATGTTTTGCACATCTCTAAACCCAACATCCACTGCTTAAACACACACTCTCACTGTTTCTTATAACTTCTCCGTAGCCTTCCCTAGACAGCGATGCTAAACAGCTCCGCTTCCCCATATCCTCTGTGCTGTAAATCATGCAGGTCTCGGTTTCTGGCCCTGCTCCATATTCCGGGAGCGGAGTTCCCGTCGGCGAGGAACATTGTATCCTGCAGAAAGATTCACTGGAGCTCTAAACTCATTTATACTGCCGGTTCACCTTCACGTCGCCACCTCACTTATTAAAATTGCGTCTACAGATGGATGGAGGAGCGAATGCATTGATCTCTGTGTGTGGAAATGTTGAGTATGGGCTGGTCCTCGGCCAAGAATATAGTTTGATTGGATCTAGTACCTATGGATTCCTCTGATCCTGCCAGCTGTTGCTTGGCAACCTTTGTTTGTTTTGTCAGCAGGATCAATCTAATTGGTCGGTTCTCCAATTACCATCCTCCCCTGACCAATGGCATCGCTCAATGAACTACGGGCGTAAATAAAGGACGGGATAGATGGATAAGAAAATGTTCCTTGTCGTGTATTGACCGGTTTGTGTTATCCTCAACATGTGGAGTCTCATTGTGTTTGTGTGTGTTGTACCCCACCAGGGGCCCGTTTCAATAAGGAGGTTCAACCAACTCTAGGTTGGTTAAACCTTGAACTCAGAGTTGGTTTACTTAGAAATGAGAAACTTTGAGTTTTTGGTTTCAGAACAGCTGATTTGAGTTATTTCAATTTACTCTGGGTAGGCTTACTCACTTAAAAAGCCATCATCAATGGAGCTCCGATATTACGATTCACCATGGCAACGGCACCAAAAAAAGAAACATGGCGGCAGAAAGCACTTGAGAGTGAGGCACACTTTCCGCTCTGCATAAAGTGGATATACTGATGTCCTGAAAATGACTTAAGTTTAAATTAATAAATAGATAAATGTACCAATAAACACATAAATTAATCATTAAATGAATGAAACAACAGAAATAATAAAAACAAATCTTATGTTCTCACTCCCCATCAGTGCTTTAGTTACGCGAATGAGACATCACGGTGTATAGGACACCTGTAGGGCGTCAGACTCATGTGCAAAATTAGACTGATCGCCGCTTCGAAACTTGCTTTGAGCAGATTTCAGTTGGAATGGCTGCACGTAAAAATTACTTGTTTATTTTATCGCTTCATTTCTGCATGTATGTCTGTATTTATTCATTTCTTTATTCATGCACTTTATTTATACACTTTATTAAGTCATTTCTCATCGTCCATAGAAAATAATGCTCTGATGTAATACACGTACGGTGGCTGATGTTATTGATGTAAGAATGGATGAGATATATTTTGATATATCTAATTCACTGTAAAGAAAAGAGGTACAGTTTTAATAAAAATGCACAGGGAAATAACAAAATTCCACTCGGGTCCTAAATTGCTCTCCTGAAATCAAAGTACATTCCAATGAATTAATGCAGCCTCTTCATGAATCCTCTATAAAAGCACATATGACATATAAGTCACTGAGATGGTCTCTGTGTGATCAAAATGTGTGCCATGAATGACTGTATTAATGAATGAATGAGTTACACCACTTGCGCTTTAAAAGGGGGAGGAGATCGAAATAAACTCTGGGTTTACCAAAGAAAACCTGCTCCCGACCAGGTTAGGTTCACAGAGTAAGTTACTATGGTTACTGACTGACTGAGTATAAGTTACCTCTCCTTTAGAAAGGGGCTTGAGTTACCCCGCTTTCTCGGGTTTGACATACCTCACATTCTGAAACAGAAAACCCAGAGTTTCCCTATTTCAGGGTTAATATACTCAGAGTTTTCACTAAACCTCCTTTCTGAAACGGCCCCAGGACGTCTTGTGAGGGAGAGGAAAGGTCAGGTTTTATCTTTGTGTGTGAAGGTGAACAGGTTTTATGTATAATAGCTGTTAAAATATTTGCGTTTTGGCACGCCTGGAATGCACCAGTCCATAAAAATCTGTTTTATAATGTCATTTTATTTTGCACGTAGTAGCTTGTTCGTCGTACCACAGCCCTCATTTTCTCACTCAAATCTAATTAAACATCATGGCTTACAAGTACAAACTTGTTTAGAGCTGGCAGGCGTGAACACTTACTTGAAACAAGTATAAAAAAAGTACAAAAACACGTAGCCGGCAAATGCATCAAATCAAATTAATCACATACTAATGGCTCATTGAATTATACAGCTTTAATTAATTTCTTCTGCCAATAAAATAAGATGATGATTTGCGGTTGCTGTTTTCAATTTAGCCCACACAATGCCGTATATGAAGGTGCTTCCGTGTTGTTGTACAATCAGAAGTGTCAGAAGTGGGGATTAAATTTGGCAAATGGATTCTTTGAATTAAAATTGGCCTTGTTGAGATGAAATTAGAGGGCGTTGATTATCAGTCGTACATTTTTCTTGATGTTTATCTTAGAGAGGTTTTGACACAAGCAGATAGTGGGTTGTCCTGCTTATGAATAACATTTCTAGGAAATTGTTTTCTTTTTCTTTTTTTTCTTCTTTTTTTCTTATGGTGTATTAGCATGAACACCAGCACTTATTTCAAAAAGGGGATAGTTACATTGTTTGTTTGTTTTTTGTTATTTTTAAGAGAAAATTTGAACGGTGGCTTGTGTTGTGAAGCTAGGGTGTCATGGGTGGTTGCCATGGCAAAGCTGTGGTATGTGGTTGCTAAGATGTTCAATGCATTGCGAATGCATTCCGTTTCATCGGACGTACACACTTGCCCAAAGTTAACTTCCAGTCTGTGTTTGGTTATAATATAACAGTTCGTTTAATATTTAATTTCTATCCATATTCATTTCTATTAATATTTTATTGTATATTAATTGTATTAAATTAAATGAAGACTACTCAGCAGTTATTGATTTTTTGCGGAGATCTACCAGAAGATAAGTTTGTCATAACGTTTGTTTATGTTTTTGCTGCTCAAACTGTCTATAGAAGGTTGTGTGTTTTCTGGCGAAATCTATTTCAAAAATCCAATCGCAAAGTTAGTAGCACATCTCTTTAACAAGCCATAGAAGTTGATGAATCATCAATCATACACTTGTGACTGAGGGTTCGTTTAAATCCTTGAGCAATAGTATCAGTGATTCTTTAATAAATTCTGAAACGCTTCAGTATCTGAAATAAGATTTTATTTTGTCGGTTCTAGGCATGTAACAATATTATCGATATCGTGTTATCTCAATAGCAAAATTGTCTCAATATTATTGTGGTCACATGACTGTATGAAACAATAGGTCTTCTGGGCCTAACATAGAGAATGTTAGAAAAAATAATAGATGTTACCTTTGTCAAGGTCTATCTGGTGCAATTATTTATTTTATAAAAGGGATTTTTAGGTCATTTGACCCATCTCATTCTATAACTCAAACCTCTAAGCAACAGTTATGATTAGAGGATAAAGAAAAGAGGATGCTTACGGCACATTTCCAAGTCATCATTTGTCATTTTAAATATTGAAATAAAAACCGTGCCGTGGACGTTATACCGAGGTATTACCACACAGTGAGATTGTGATATTTTTACATCCCTAGTCGGTTCAAATCCCAAAGCAATAGAGTGGTGCTTCTCTGATCTGTAATATCTTAAAAGTGAGATTTAATTTTGTCTTTAAAATTCCAGTCTGTCCCCAACATTGTATAAGTCTTCAAACGACTATTTTTATCGGCATCCTGCCTGACTGAAGCGATGGTGTAAGCCGCAGGTTGCTGATTTATTGATTGTGCCCTCTGCCAGCGTTACTGAGGGTCAAGTCCCCAGCTGACCCTCTCTAAGCAACACTCGCTAATGCTGATTGCTCCAGCGGCAATGATATGTATGTGTGTGTGTGTTGACAAGCTTTGTGTGTGTGAGCCTAATCGGAGCCTCACATAACCCCGTTTTAGCCCATGTGTCATGCCTGCATCTCTGGATGATGTCACCAGCTCTCTAATGAACTGTCACTGCTCTAATCCTCTCTCTCTTTTTTGTGTGTGTGTAAGGTTGATCTCCTTAGCAATGTTCAGTATGACAAATTATAGAATCTCTGGAAGGGATTGAGCAGGGGTCCGGGATGATTTTTATTAAGATGTGTCACCTTGGAATGATCCTGTCTGGCTGTAATAAAAACATTCATGTGCTTATTTCCCAGAATCCCTCACACTGATCAAAGAGTTTTGGACATTGGGGACATGTTATGTCTTAACTGGAGCATCCTCATGAATGTAAATCCATACCACCACGCTTTTCATTTGTATTTTTTGGGACTGTTTAGTAATTTTCTGCAATGTGCCGTTTGATCACATTAACTATTAAAGGGACAGTTCATCCAAAAATGAAAATTCTGTCATAATTTACTCACCCTCGAGTTGTTCCAAATCTGTATAAATTTCTTTGTTCTGTTGAACACAAAAGAAGATATTTTGAAGTATGTAGGACAGCAAACCGTTCTGGGGCACTTTTGACTACCGTTGTATTTATGATGGTCAATAGGGGGCAAAATCTGTCTGGTTATAAGCATTCTTCCAAATATCTAACCGAATAACCCAGTTGTCAAAGACATATTGCTTTGGAAGATTTGAAATAAGACTTGGGATATATTGCACGTGTAGACTACTTTAGTAGTCTTTTTTGTCCTGTTTGGAGCTTGACCGATAGTGGTAATTTATTGTTGTTGTATAAAAAAGAAGAGTATAATATTTCTCCATTTGTTTGTCACAAAAATAACAGCATGCAGCTTTGGAACAACAGGAATAACTAATGCCGCAATTTTAATTTTAGGTGAACTATTCCTTTAACATTTAGCGATTATATGTCACACCTCTGAATTATTTAACCATTCAAGCACAAAATGGCCTGCGTTTGGCAAGGTTATTTTAACAGCTGTTAGCTGCGATGTGTCTGCAGTGACCACAGCTGGAGTCGCTGTGTCAGTCTGCCCAGCCTGACGTGGTGTTGGAGTTCGCAGTCACCGCTGACCCCAGGCCTGTCACCTTCCCTGATGGGGTTGGGATGGTGACCGTGGTTGCCGTGGAGAAAGCTGACATACCTGATGTGTTTGCCTGCATGTGGATGGTCAGGTTGGCTAACATGCATTGAAATAGAATAGAATGGAATAGTGGCAAAACCGTTGCTATAGGCTTCCTACGCACTGAAGTTTTTATCCTTTTTGTCCTCCTATTCCAAAAATGTGTCTGTTTAAATCTTTGAGCGTCCTGTCCCTTCAAATGCACTCGACACCTTTTCTCCATTTCCAAGATTTCCTCAGCGCATTTAGTATCACTGGTGCATCGTAAGCGGTCTTTGGTTATATTTGTCCTCTCACTCTCGCTGGTCTGCAGCTATTTCAGCGCTTTGGCTGTGACTCGCAGTGGCCTCACTCTGAATAATTCACTGCTGAGTGCAGAGGCGCGCGCGAACGAGAGGGATAACTGCCGGATAGCTTATGTCATTTTCTCAGCTGGTTATCTTGGTACACTCGCTCTCTCTGTCTCTCTCCATCTTCCTGTCGCTCTGACTACCTCTCCTGCCGTCTGTCTGGACTTCAGTGCAGCCCACACTGGGCGCCGGCCTGTACGTCTGAGGGAGGACATGAATAGTTCATTAAATGCGTCCTGTACCTCAGCGGTTTATCAGGAATCCGCCGCAGGCCGCATGCTAAAACTCCTGACGCAGGATAAGAGATGTCGTTATGAGAGATATGATGGACAGGTTTGCATTTATGAGACATAGCACTGTGTGTTGCAGCATTACATAAGGGAATATGTGGAGCCATGAAGTATTTGGACACTTACTATACACTTTAAACTGTATACATGTCATTAACCTTGTCTTTAAACAATAAATACATTATTTGGAAAGTATTTTCTGGTTGCCAGATTTTGTGGAGCATGTTTATAATTAATGTGATGAACCAAACCTGTGGTTATATGACTTCAATTTGACTTAACATACTACTTTCTTAGAAGTCGTTGGAAAAGTGGTTTTAAAGGTATAGTTCACCCAAAAATCAAAGTTCTTTCATCATTTTCTGAATTTTGGTAACTGAACAACTGCGGTACACATTGACTTGCATTGGCTTTGTGTCGATACACTGGAAGTCAGTGGAGTTCCATGTTGTTTGGTTACCAGCATTCTTCAAAATATCTTCTTTTGTGTTCTGCAGAAGAAAGAAAGTCATACAGGTTTGAAATGACAAGAGGGTGAGTAAATGACATTGTTTGTGTGAACTGTCCCTTTAAGAAAAGCTCTATCATTCTTTGTTGGCAGTGTCCAAATACTTTTATGGGACCACTGTATATTTAGAAAGAAATCTACCCAATTCATACACGCTGATTTTTTTATAGAAATCAACTAAAAGTTAAATGCAACCAAGTGTGCCTCTCAAAACCTAGCAGCATCCTCTCTGTGGGTGTCTAAAGTTTGACTTTGAGTTTCCCAACCGCAGTGGGACTTCCGGCAGTCTCGATCACGGATGCAGCGCCGGATTCACTGATCTGTGGGTCGCCACAGGCAGCAGCCGCTCCAGCCGCAGCGCCAACGTCTGAGAACGCACCAGTGTTTGCGTTTTGCCTTTGTGCCATGCTCCAGGATTTCTCCATTAAAAACAAGCTATTGATTTTTAGCGAGTGTGCAGAACTGGGCACAGGACCAGATCTCACAGTTCTGATGAAGCCCAGCGATTTCTCGATTGCTGGCTTATGCTCATTTACTCTTTGCAAAGAAGTGAGAGAGGAACCAAAAAACGTAATAGGTGATGGGCAAATGGTAGCAACTTTGTCTATACAGTATGTATACTTTGCATTTGCCTTTTTAAATGGATATTTCACCCAAAAATTAAAATTCATTTACTCATCCTCAAGTCATTCAAATTCTGTAAGACTTTCTATCATCTGCAGAACACAAAAGAAGATATTTTTTAAGAATGTTTGTAACCAAACGACATTGGACCCTATTGACTTCCAATGTTTGGACACAAAACCACTGAGAAATTTCTCAAAATTAATGTGTTCCACAGAAGAAAGTTGTATGGTTACCAGTCTAGGAAAGAAATGTAAAATGTAAAAAGAAATGCTTAATGATTCTGTTTTGTCCTGGACATCCACATGGCTGCCACACATAGCCTCTAGTCCTTCAGGAAATAGCGAAAAATGCCAAACTTAGAGCGAGAAACAAGAATATACAACCATATGCCAAGCTGGCAATCATTAGACACGTCTATAGTGAATCTCTAGCGATGCCAAACATCCTACACAATATTTCTTGAAAACTCCATTATCTTGGGAGGATGCTTGGGTTAGTCTGGCGAGTTCCACCCCCATCGTTTGCCAAGAGCGATGGAGACCTTAGACTGGAGCGAGTCTCGGATGAGACTGATGAAGTGAGGCAGGAGGAAGGGAGACACTCGCAGGACCGCGGGCCAGAAGAAATCAATAGATACACCCACACACACTCTAAACCCATCTGCTGTGTGTGAACACCCAACACCTCAGAGCTGGCATGGAAGAGGCGAAAGTACGTTCTGTCCAAGTTTTTATGTACGGTTTGAGCAATCAGTATTCTTGCTCTATTGTGGTTGAGTGCTTAACAAACGAGATGTGAAGAAAATGAACTTTAAAACTCAAGGCGTTCGTTTTTCTGACCTGCTGTTGTTGTAATGACCTTCAGTGCTGTAGCAAAGCTCAAAAGCTGTTGTTTCCATGCCTGAATTTTTTTGGTCTTTTTAAGTTTGTTGAGTTATATAGCAGCTATGATTTTGTGTGGTAAAATTGTCTATTTAAAAGCAGAGGTTTAGTCTGTCAGGCAAAGTTTTTTGCTGGTATGAATTCAAATCTTACTGAAATGACCATTGTAGGTTTTATTTGAGAAATAATTAATCTGTGCTTAAAGTTAAAGTTCACCCAAAAATGAAAATGATGTCATCATTTGCTGACCCTCTTGTCATTTCACTTGTCACCTGTATGACTTTTTTTCTTCTGCAAAACACAAAAGAAAAATGTTGGTAACCGAACAACGGCGGTACCCATTGACTTGTCATTGGAATACGTCCATACAATACAAGTCAATGGCGACCAAAGGTTTTTGGTTACCAACATTCCTCAAAATATCTTAAAAAAGTCATGCAGGTTTGAAATGACAAGACTGTGAGAAAATGATGACAGAATTTTCATTTTTGGGCAAACTATCCCTTTAAATTTTGCTTTGTAAAAACCCGAGGAAGAGCTCCCATATATTTTTATTCGTACCTTTCTCTCTCATGTTTATGGTTTGTTGGTTTTTCCATTTAGCAGATGCTTTTCAGCTTCAAGGAACTTAATGTACACTGGCGTCCTTTTGGGACTTGAGTTAAAGTCATTCAAGGGTACAGCAAAGATCCAGCTGGAGTGTGCTTTCAACTCTCCGGCTCTAGTTGAACATTATGATTCCACTAACATTTGCTCCATAATTTAGTTCATACATATGTGCACGATCCCAGTTTCACGTATTGCTGAGAAATCGCATGAACGCCTCACACAGACTCATCCGGAACATTGTGCTGTTTAATATCATATGATGGTTCACAACATATATCCTTGATGGCATAATCATGCATTGTTTCAGGATTCCTGGATGTGGCAGTTACATAATTTACTATCTGAACGAATTCACTATGCCTTTTTGCCGTGTTCTGTGTAATGCAAGGCTACATTCAGTCATGATGCATTGGAGCAAGAGTGAAGTCTTTAAGCGAGATGAAAAATGCATTCGACAAAGTTATGAAGAACCAGGAGACCATCCAATATACTGTAGAGCACCAGTAAACCTAATGTTTCGGAAGCTTCTGTTTTAAGGAAAACAAAACGATGCTTAAAAGCTTTGTGGACTCTTTGGTACCAAAGAGAGAACATGGGTGGTTTTAAAGTGATACTCACCCTCTTGTCATTTCAAACCTATATGACTTTCTTTCTTCCGCAGAAAACAAAGAATGTTGGCACCCATTCACTAGCATTGGTTTTGTGCCATACTATAGACGTGAATGGTTGCCGGCGCTGTTCGATTACCAACTTTCTTCAAAGTGAACAGACTCCTAACAAAGCCATTATGTTTTCTATAGGGCTGTCAAACGATTAATCGCATCCAGAATAAAAGTTTGGGTTTACATAATGTATGTCTGTGTACTGTGCATTTTATTTTTGTATTTATAAAAACAGACACATTTATTTAAGAAAAAATAAAATGTTAATATTAATAAACATTTACATGTAATTTAAATTATTGGCAAATATAACATTTTCTAAATATATACACGTTTGTGTACATGTATGTGTTTATAAATACTAAATTAATGTGCACAGTACACAGACATACATTATGTAAACACAGACTTTTATTCTGGATGCGATTAATCGTGATTAATCGTTTGACGGTTTCTGACATTCCACCTTTCTTTATTCTGTCAGTCCATTTGTACTATAGAACCGATTGTTCTGTTCTTTGTGTGTTCCTCCTCTAATCTTAATCTCTTCCTCCATGTGTCTGCTTGCTCCTTCTCATCCCCGTCCCCTGGCACAGCTGCACCCCGGGCCCTAATTCTCATTTTGCCCATTTTTAGCAAAATCTTAACATTCCTTTCAACTTTCCCGACAGCATCCTGCATCTTAATTAAAACGGTGCCCACAAATAAAAAGGAAAAACTAATGAAAGAAGCTGTTAATTACACAACAAGGTCACAAGCCTTTTACCTTCACAGCTTAATTGTGGCCTTGATTGTGTTTCTGCTTCATTTTTTATGCAAACACCAGACTGACAAATGCAGTTAATTGTTGCCCGGGTGCTCTTGCAGGGTCACACATTGTGTGTCTAAGTGCGAGCATGAAACAAATTGTACGCCGTTTGATGGTATTTGTTTTTTGTGTGTAGCTGTCGATGAATGTGTGTTGTTTATTCTTAAAGGAGTAGTTTACCCAAAAATGTCACGGTTTATTCACAATCACGTCGATCCAAAACCCATATGACTTTCTTTTGTGAAACGCAAAAATTGTGTTTTGAAGAATGCTGAAAAAGATTTGCATGAACTGCTTTTATTGCTTTCTTTGTCTTATGTGGTTGTAGATCAGCTTTAAAATTTGGAAGAAAGTCATGGCCAATGAACTGAATAAGATGGCCTGGCTTCATGGATGGATGGAAATGATACAGTTTTGGAACAAGTATGCAAGTAAAGAAAGACAGATTTTTTGGGGAGACTGTCTCTTTAAAAGTATATAACAAGCTCCTTCAAGATCCAACAAGGTGACTGTTAACTACGTTCATTACCTTCCGGGCCTTTCCATCTACAGAATTCATCTTTATCTGATCCCCTCATTTCTTACAGAGGGTCACTCTGACCTTTCAAACCCTTACAGGCCGACCAGGGTCGATCTACCCTTGTCATCGATCCGGTCATGTATTGATCCATGTCCTCCCAAGCGTTATAGTTCCTTCGATTTCCAAACCACCTTGTTATTTCCTTGACCAGTTGTATTAATGACTGTTAGGGACCAAGGTCAGAGGCATTACAGTTTAGGCTTGAGGTCACGACATGTTATGGTAAATTTGACCATTTTGGACTGTCTTAACAGCATGAGTGGCATGTGTAATTGTGATTTTTTTTTGGAAAAAAATATCTTTGATGCTACTGACCTCTATGGTATTGATCATGGAAATGTGACCAGCTGCAGCTTCAAGACATCATTTGTCTTAAAAAATGGAAATCAATCAACTAATATAACTCTCATCTTTTATATTTTAATTAAATTAACAGGTTTTTGGTTTCTTTGTTTTGAGGAACATGCTGGTACATCGCACAGGGTTTCATTTGTAAGTTTACATTACATTATCGGCTGATGTTCCGACTGAGCCAAACACTCTTGAAAGCGAAAAAGGAAAATGAAAAAAGAGATCCATTACATGAGCTAACAATGAGAAGTGCTGTTTGTTTGAGGCTGCAAATGCTCCCAACCTCTGCCGTGCAGATATTTCTAAGAGATGTTGCAAATTTGCCTGCATCTCATTGGCAGAGGCGCTCTCATTCTCCAGACCCAGCATCCTCATCAGACGGACACCCTTCACTGATTCAGAAAGTAGGTTTTTCTTTTTTTTCTCCGACTTCTCCATCTCTCTCAATTTCTTGAGTGGTGCATCTGAAATTGCTTTGACATTCAGACGCAAACATAACCATTGACACCCGCCCGATGGGTTTGGAATGCAAATGGACAGGGCTCTCTCTCTCCCCTCGTGTCTGCTTTCCGATCTCATCCTTCTCTCCAGGCCTAATGAGGGAAAGCTGATAGCTTGCGCTCTCTGATCAGGCAGACGTGGATATGGGCATGTTGAGATTGGTGTTTGAGGGGACAGGGGTAATGCCACCAGAAGCCTACAGGAAATCAATTTCAGTAGCTTCGTCTCCCTACTGTGAAACATTGGTCTGATGTCTGTGAGGAGCAGGTGATATGGATATTCAGTTTTACCTTATGCTCCCAGAAACGCATTAGTTCACTTTATGTTATCCTTTTCTTTTCCTAGTACATTTATTCAACTTTCTCTCTTTCTGCGTTTCTTTCTTTCTTTCTGCGTTTCTTTCTCTCTTTCTGCGTTTCTTTCTTTCTTTCTTTCTGCGTTTCTTTCTTTCTTTCTGCATTTCTTTCTGAATTTCTTCCACAGAAGAATCAGATAAATCTACAATGTTTGTTCATTGTGGCTTGATTTGAAACAAAATTGCCAAAGTTTACAATGGAATAAAAAAATAGATTTTTCAACTCAACACATAAGTTGCTGTTGATTTGCACATATCAGATATAGTATGCAGTAATAATGGACAAATATAGTACACGATTATCTGCTTTCTCAAGTCAGAAGATTTTGAAACATATCAGCCAGTGATACTTTGTATCTCTCTCATTTCCTGTTTGTCCATTTTGTACTTTCTTTTCTATTCTCTCTTTCTCTCCTCCCTTTCTTCTTCTGTGTACTCATTAAGAATGTAAGTATAGTCATTTCATTAGTACACACAATATTTTCCTTCCTTCTGTCTGTCCTACTTCCTCATTTTTCCTGAACTACTTCCCCCTTTTTTCATATAGCTCTCCCTGTATTTTTATTCCATATTACCCGAGGCTCTTCTGTATGAAATCACACACGTGCACTCAATCTATCTATGAATGAGGTGCACTATGATCTGTAAAGATATGACCCTAAAGCCTTAGTTCATGTGACGTGGGCGTCGTGCACACATGCGTTGATGGCTGGCTCAGCTTTGATCCGCTCGGCCCTGTGCCTCTCCATCAGGGGCCCGGGTCCAACTCTGGACGTTTACAAATCTCCTTTGGACTTGGCAAAATGGAAACCATCCATCAGAGGTGACAGGAAGCAAACAAAGCTGCGAGATTAGCTGCTCGGTCGCCTTTGATGATGTCATCCTTGTTCTAACCCTCTGGAGCTGGGTGACCTAATGTGCTTCATTGGGGAAGCAAGTAAGGGTCACGAATGGTGTGCGGAACAGAGAACCCAAATGCAGACTGAATCAATTCAACAAAGACTTTAATACAAAAACAAAGCAAAAACCCACGAGGGTGTAAAACAACAATAACGGGGAATATAACAGACGGCACAGGAACACTAAACTAACTAGACTGGACTAATCAAAACACTAGACATAAACTACGCTGACTAGACTGGACAATGACTTACGAAGCAGGAACAAGGTGCAAAGACTTGACAAGGCTTAGAATCAAAATGAACTTGCGCAAGACAGAAAACACAGGGGCATTAAATAGGGAACCAAATCAAGAGGGGAACAGGTGCGGGGCATAAAATCATTAACAATCAATAATGAGGAAACGAGAGGGCAGGAACAAAGACGAGACCGTAGAGTGCATGTCGATGCACATGCGCTTCCACACAAAACATGTGGGACTGTCATGATCCTGCCACAAGACTCGAAAAGCTTGACAAAATGAGGAAGAATCATGACAGTAAGAACACGTGCAAGTTCAGTAGACGGCGGGAGCACGTGAAGCAGCACGAGGTAAGAAAAAGAAAGAGATGCGCATGTATAGTTATTTAGTTAAATACTTGTTCTGCACTTACTTGACAGCCACTAGTAAGAGTTTAACTTTATACGTTTTTAATGCAGATTTTTAGGGGTATTTTTAGATTGTTTAAGCTACGGTAGTAATGATTGTCATGAACATTTTTGCTATATTTATTGAAAAGTCTCTTCAAATCCTAGCAATTGATAATTAAAGTCGCCAAAGACCTACCATGGCTCCAGCCCCCTCACCATCCAACAGGGTTGAGCTCGGATCATTCCCGTCCTGATAAGGATTAGGGCTGAAATGTGTAATATCCTGTAATTCGGACCCTTGTCCATGGTTGTTCTATTGTTCTGCTGGGCGAGATAAGCACCATTGAATTTGAGAGGGTGAGAGAAGGGATTTGGAAAAGATGGAGAGAGAGAGAAGCACAGAACCAGGATAAGAGAGATTCAAAAGAAAGAAAAGAGTAAAGGAAAATGGTGAGGTGTGTTAAGAGGATCAGGGATATCTGGATGAATGTGGTGGACATGAATAGAAGGAATCTGTCCAGATGTGACACCCTATAAGAGGCTTCTTTGTCTCTCTCCGTCGCCTTAAAAAAACTTGTTGAAAAGCTATCTATGTCAAGTTGAGATATTTATGACTTGAAATGTCAACTTTAACTAGAGTTTTACATTCCCTGTGCAAAACTTAATGCCATGGGTGATTGCCGGAGCGTTGATATGCAGTTGCTAAGGTTTGGATTTTGTGTGTTGCTATGCATTGCTATGTGGTTTTGAGAATTTTGTGGGTGGTTGTTTACCCCCCGTGTCAAAAGAGCCCCCACCCCCAGGCCTCTAGATATGGCTTGGTTTCTTCCTTGAATTTAATGCTGTAGATTGTTAGACAGGTGAATAGCGTAAATCCTGAATAGGGTTGGGAATAGAAAATCAATTCCAATTTGGAATCGGAATCGAAAGGCTAGGAATCGGATCGGAATCGAAAGGAATAGGAATCGGATACTTGAGATTAAAATTTGAATTCCTCTTATCAATTCCTGTGTGCATATTTTCAGAAAAGTACATGCGTTGCATGATCTGCTGATATCTCAATAAAAGCCCTTATGAAAATTATCAATATTTTTTACTATAGTAAGCATAGTTTAGCTATAGAATTTGCATTAAAGCACAAGAATCACAAATTAACCATAGTTGCATTATAGTAACTGCAGTTTAACCATGATGTAGTTCAACTATGATAATACAAATTGTAATAAGTCAAAAAAGGTGTGTTTCTATGTGTAAGTATACACAAAACGGTGCTCATAAATATATATATATATATTTTGCAAACAAGTCAATAAGCAGGCTAAATGACCATACAGGTTGATATCTAAATGTTTTACTTCAACTGTAGAATCGAAACTGGGAATCGATAAGAATCGAAATCGATAAGCAGAAACAGAATTGGAATTGGAATCGATAAAATTGAAACGATTCCCAACCCTAGTCCTGAAACAATAGCACACCAAGCAACACAGTTTGAGCTATCCTGAGCGCCTGTAGCACGACTTGCATGCTAAAGTTTAATACTTTAAGGTTTGTTCAAATCCTTAACTCTATGTGTGAGAAATGGTGATAGCAGAGCAAACGCCACTAATAATTTTGACTTTGCTGCTGGTACCGGGACTCTGAAGGTGATTGTTTGTGACATCCGAGATTAGGAAAAAATAGTATTTGGGCCCCTGGTTAATGCACAGGACGCATCAACGTCATTGTAACCTTTGCCGCACGATTTTTGATGAAAACCCGTGTGAGTCACCTGGAGAACTGGAACATATAATTATTGCTCGTTTTATCCCAAGGGTTATCATTTGTCTGGAGAGGGTAGTGAGGGCTATTTGATCAGCAGGACCTTTAAAGCAGACCTTTTTAGTGATTTTATTCTATCGGTAAGGGATTCTTTCAGAAATTAGAATTAGCAGCATTGCGGTGATCTCAATACGATGCCATGAATTATTGATTCCCTGACAGCTGCTTGCAAATCTTGTCTGACATTTGAAAATAAGACGATATGGAATTATAGCCTGAAAATAATGAAGGCCATTTGTGTCTAGAAGAAACGGGGCGAGAAAAGCAAACGTCTTTTTGGGCTTATTAATATTCATTAATACCTTCTGTCAGAGCTCCACTGAAACAATTCATCGCTCACGTTTACAGTGTTACCATTTTATGATTTATTGATGTGTTGGAAAGAGTCAGGTGGTTATTAAGAGACCCCTCAGAGAAATGCGATTGCTCGAACCAAACCAGGCCCTTATCTTGAGATGCCGTCAACCAGCATCAACAATTTCACGAGTTCAGTTTGCTGGCTCTGTGATAAAGTGAATGTTTATAAAATAATAATGTATTTAATGTATAGTTACATAAATGCTACATTTTAAGATCTGTCCTGTATATACTTCTCCTGTATTAGACTTTCTCCCTTCTCTGTAGGCTTTTGGCATTTATGCCACATTCTCTGCATCACCTGGCGTGACTTGTCGCCCCATCTGCATTATAGCACCTTGTGGCACTGTGGAAGCAATCAGCTCTATAGTTTCAGCAGGATTGCCAGGGTCCTGCAACACCAAGAAAAAGCCTGGCTTTGCCTTAGGATCTCTGTGTAATGTCAGATATGGGATATAAACTCATTCTCTCATGCACACTTTGCAGAGGGTTTGGCTTTAGCTGGCTTCGTCTCGCTTTTCTTTGGGCCTTGCAGCTCAGGAACAACACATTGCAGTTGGAAGTCAAGTTGTAAAGAAAGTGGCAAAAACAAACTGTGGCATATGAGGACACATCAAAGTTTTAACATGAGTGCTATTTTCAGGAATAAACACGATAGTTCGTGAGATGCTGGGTTTTTCTGTATGGAAACATGCATGAATGTGGGAATGTTTTCATTTGATATGTATACCTTTTTAAGCATGTTTTACTTTGCTTTGGTGTTTGCGTCTGTAGTCACAGGTATTTTTGTGTATCGTCCATATTCAGTAAATCTTTTCCAATGAATTGTTTAAATGACCCTTTGTGTTAAGCAATGATGAAGTGAAGGTATTTGTGGCTAATCATTTTATAAATTGCTACAAATGACCATGAATTATGATGATACAATATAACTTTTATGACTTATGGTCATTAATTATTTGAATAAAATGCTATACATAATAAAACTTCAATTGAATTACATTTAAAACTACTTAAAAGTTAAATGCAAATCATTATTTTATAGTCATGGAAAAGTATAATTGTGTTGTGCTGAGCTTTTGGAGTGGTTCTCATTCCACTTCTGATTGGTGGATTTCATTTCACTTCAGGTTTGTGGGTTGTGTATTGTAGTACAGTAGTTCTTGACCAGGAATGAAATATTTTTGTTATGAACCTCCTGTTTGGAAAAAACAAAATATCCAAAACGATTTGCCTTGTAGAAAAATGTCAAATAACCAACAATATACTTTTTTCCTTTTAAGCTACAGTACATGAAAGGGATTGGTTCTTCTCACTGAAAGATGGGACTTCCTTTCTGGTTTATTGGGTCTTGTGATTTCTCCTATTCATTTAACGAAAGGTCCGTTCTCTTGTACTCGGTGTGTTCACAGTCTCAGCAGTTTGTCTGTAATTCGCATCAAATCACCCCTCTCATGTATATTTTGATCCTCTTTAGTGTAAAAAGATCTAGAGGCCCAGTGGCTTTTTTCTCTCCAAGTAGCACATTATGTTCCCGAGTAGATCCGAGTAGGCTAATATGGATTAAAGTGCAGAAACTTTTCTGCTGTTGGTTTGTCAGCGCTTTTGTGCAGAGAAGTCACATTTCACAAGCTGCAGGTTTTGTATATTTGTATTTTCAGTATGTAAAATATGTTTTTGCTGTGTGTTCTTTCCTCAGCCTGTCCTCCCGGCACATATAAGATGTCGTCACGGCAACAAGAGTGTTTCTCATGTCCGGCGAACAGCAAGGCTGAAGAGGAGGGTAGTGTGCTTTGTATGTGTGAGGACGACCACTTCAGGACACCGCTGGACCCCCCTTCGGCCCCTTGCACTCGTAAGACTGTCCACTTCCGGAGTGTGTGTGTTTGGAAATTGTTATGTGCAGGTGTATGTTTGGGCGTTTATGTTTCTCTGTGTAAGTAAATATTGGTATTTATTTTTGTGTGTACAGTGCTGTAATCAATATAATTGATCCTGTTTTTAATTGTTTACAATGGGGTAAGCTCTGTTGAGAGGATTGATGTGTATGTGAACAGTCGGTTACATTGGACTGTGCAAGCAAATCATGGAAGTTCTGCCTTTCACTGCATACCCGAAGTTTAATCTTGGTAAGCTGAAGTGCAAATTAGTTTGTAAAGAGAAAACAATCAATAGAGGATTTAAACATCACAGATTGACCTCTTGGCTCAATACAAAGAGTACAAACTCAAAGCCTGTGTAGTGATATATTAGAAGAGTAAATTGTTTTTGCAATTCCATTTGTTGACATTAGTGGCCCAAAAGTGACACATTTTACCTTTAAAATCTCATGACTGACCCGACCCATAACTTTGGGTTTAATAAGTGTCTGATTGCTGTAAATGGCTTTGTTATGACTTTTATAGCATAATTAAACCATTAATTACTCTATTGATTTAAGCTGGAGAGAACTAGAACCACTTCGTGATAGTGTTCATTATAGTATCGATCCCACAGTGATTCTTATGAGCAGATGCAGCCAGACTACAGAGAGAGAAAAGGGAACTGTGTGTACAGTAATGCACTGCAGAATTGTCACTGTAAATGACATGAGATGTTAACATAGGCGATGGGAATGATTGTTAAACTTTCCTCTGTGTGCACATGTGTATTTGTGCCCTTGTGTAGACGGTTTCAAAACAACAGTATAAACAAGCGTTACTACACATGTATGCTTTTGTGGACCAAACTTAACTTCAGGTACACATCTGCAAAGAATAAAGTAAAATAAATAACAAGTAAATTACATTAGCTAGCAAGATAAAAGTATATATAACCAGTATTAGTTTGGGTAACAACTTGAAGAAACGTTTCTTGGCTAAATTAAAATGCAGCAAAGTTACATGACCCATTTAACAATTTTTTTTTTTAATGAAATGAATATACAAATAAATTAAACAAATTGTTTATTTAGTACAATTATCATACAATAAAATATGAATATAAATTAAATAAAATATAAACAATATTATATATTATTAGCCACTAGCCAGAGCAATAAACAAACACAGACCGGAAGTTGACTTCGGGCCAGGCACATGCGTCATTGAAACCGTTCATTTTGGTCATGTGTGATGTTAAGCTCACAAACATAACTTTAAGGGCCACCTTATCCTGTCCGGAAAGGACAAGCAAACTCACCTCTCATTAGAACATATTGAGCCCATCAGAGTTGTGTGTGTGTTTAAGGGCAGCGGCAGGCACCTGTGGTGCTCCAGGCCCTGGCGGATGATGGGCAGCTTAAAGCCCCGGTGACATTTAAATGGCTCCCTGTTGCTGCCAGATTCTTGTCTGACAAACGACATTATAGACGTCGAGCTCCAGTGTCGACCCGCTCCTCCCAGAGTCAACAGAACAGTCCCGCGCTACAGGACAGCAGCAATTAACACCTCTGATCTCTCTTTATCTCTCTCTGCCTCTCTCTTTATCTCTCTCTGTTTATCTTTTTCTTTCTCTCTGTTTTATATTTGTTATCTTGCTTATTCTCTCGATCCGAGTCTTACTCTCTCGCTTTCTCTATTCTCTCTCCAGCTCTCTCCGGTTTCTTTAGAAGCACACGTTTTTGTTAAATTCACTACACCACTGCTGATTCTTAAAAACCTTGAATAATCTCACTTAATACAGCAGCAACTAATGCTTCTTGTTCTTAAGTTTAACTTTGTTATATATTGCTTTATTTTAAGCCAAAATTCACTTTTATTCACAGTTTCTGTGGTGATTATTGGGGCAATTTTTGAAATTCAGGAATTTTTAATAAAAGAATTTTAGTTTCTGTAGGGCCTTAAGGTTTATTCAGACTGCCTGCGATGCGATAAAGCGTAGCGAATGTCTGACAAACTTAGCTTTCATATCAATGGCGAAAAGATTGTTCGCCTACAGCTATTTCACTCCGGTAAGCCAGGTGGGGCTAAAGGACAATTATTTTGCTGTTATTTCAGGAAAGGAGAGGGTGATGCATGCGTTCCTGAGAAACGTAAAAAACCTTTGCATTTTTGGCGCCTAATGTTCACGTTCTATGTGAAGGCCTTCGTAGGAATCTATTGTTTTGGTAACACTTTACAATAAGGTGCTATTTGTTAACAATTATTTAATGCATTAGCTAACATGAACTAACAACGAACAATACTTCTACAGCATTTATTAATATTACTACATGTTAATTTCAGCATTTATAAATACATTATTAAAATCAAACGTTGTCACTGTTAACATTAGTTAATGCACCATGAACTAACATGAATAGCTGTATTGACATGAACTAACATTAACAAGGATTAATAAATGCTGAAAAACGAAATTGTTCATTGTTAGATAATGTTAGCTAATGCATTTACTAATGTTAACTAATAGCACCTTATTGTAAAGTGTTACCATTGTTTTTGTTGCGTTATTGCGTCAAACATTCGCGCCGACTGTTCGCTGGCAGTGTGAACCGGACTTTAAAGGGATAGTTCACTCAAAAATGAAAATGATCTTGTCATTTACTCACCCTCCTGCCATTCCAAACAGAACACAGAAGAAGATATTTTAAGAAATGTTGGTAACCGAACAACGGTGGTAACTATTGGCTTGCAGTGGTCTGTACAATAGAAGCGAATGGGTATTGCCATCGTTCGGTTTACCAACATTCTTCAAAGTATCTTCTTTTGTTTACTGCAGAAAGAAAGTAAGTCATACAAGTTTAAAATGACTTAAAGTGGGTGAGTAAATTACAGAATTTTCATTTTTGGCTGACATATCCCTTTAAAAATGACCGTTTTTGAGTGTCCACTTTAATGATGACACACATTCATGATGCAGCTTTTCTCACCCTGTGTTTGGGTGAATTTATTTGCATTATTTGCCATATGCCCTTAAAACTCTACGGTTCTTCTCTCTCTTTGAATCTCTTCCATGCCCCTGTGTTCATTTCCTCTCAACAGACTTTAAGCCTTAAGCTCTATTGGGCTTCACCCAGTTGTAGCTAATTGGTTTTCATTTTGAAATAGAATTACAGTTCTTTCAGGGGTTATCATCATGTTGTGAAGTAGAGTATGTTGTTCACATTGCATTTACTCTTTGCTTATGAATCCATTACTTGATGTTACGTTTGCTTTTGAACATTTCAATATCTTCATTTTAGTTAAGCTTAACCAACTTTGATGTTTTGTCTTTTGCATGTACTGTAGGTCCCCCCTCTCCACCCAGAGATCTGGTCTACACCCTCAAACAATCCACACTCATTCTGGAATGGTCTGCGCCAAATGACTCTGGTCGTCGGGTGGATCTTACCTACAGTATAGGTTGTCGCCGATGTGTCGGCCCACCTCGAGCCCTGCAGGTGCAGTGTGAACCCTGCGGTGCCAGCGTGGGCTTCGTACCGCAGCAGAGCGGCCTGAGGGAGCGCACGGTCACTGTGGTCAACCTACTGCCTAACTCCAACTACTCCTTCAGTGTGGAAGCCCGCAATGGCGTTTCGGAGTTACTTCCGAATAAAAGGTTCTACGCCCAAGTCAACATCTCCACCAGCCTTCCAGGTATACATCCAATATGGAGCCACTTTCAATTACTTTAAATTGCTTAAGAATAGTCAAGTATTACAGTGTAAGCGTTCAGGATGCATGTGGTAATTTTGGTAGAGAAGTATTTGAGCACACCGTCATGTCCCTGAAAACACCACAGCAGATGTTTTCACTCTGGTTGGTTTGATTTGAGTGGAACGCTTCTTATCCGAGTCAAATGAGGTTGACAAAGCAGCTTATGTTCATCTTAGTGCTTCTCTATTTCATTGCTTTCGCTCTATGCTCTTGAGGTACTAATGTGTTTTTTTCATACTGCCTGGGATTAAATGGTGCGCCTGTCCGGTGGTCAGTTGCATTGTTTCAATACACTGATTCGTAATGGCATTAGACTGTGAGGGTCATCCAATACGGTATAAAACCTTTGAATTTTTTCCATTTGTTGAGATGGTCCTTTGAGCTGAGCAATGCATTTATTTATTTCAAATTGAATTGGTAAATGTTTTGCACATAATTGGAGGTTATAGTAGTGTCTCTCAGGTGCAATAGCCAATTCTTCTACCACAATAAAAAGACCAATTAATGTCTGAATAATATAGAAAAGGGCTGTTTTATGCCAAATCACAGAATTTTGTAAACATGGGTATAGTTTACTAACATTTGTGAAATTATTGACATTAAACAAAATGATACTTGTATAATTGGGGCAGGCCTCAGTTTTATTCTAGTTTTATTAATGTTTTGTATTAGCTTTTTTATATTTTAATAATAGTGTTTATGTTAATATTAGCCATTTAGTCATTTTGAGCAATTTTGCATGCGTTTTGTCATTTTATTATTTATTTTATGTTGTTTCAAACCTGTATAAATTTCTTTGTTCTGATGAACACAACGAAAGATATAAAATGGTATTTTAATAGTATTTTAATGAAAATGTAACAATGCAAAAAACGGCTAGAATTAAAAGACAGAAATTATCATTAGCTCAATATAAAAACCGTCAGACCAACCAAAAAACATACAATGTGTGCGTACGTTTGTGCGTTCACGTGCGTGTTATGACCTCTGAGCATGCACTTCTTTTCAGTGCTGACTGATTAGAAAATGAAGTTGTATAACAGCAGCATCTGGAGTGCAGAAGGGCTTTAGTGGACAGATGGTGAGTTTTGTGAGGTGGGGAGGGATACTCCAGGTTGTACACACGTACACTATATTATGTAAATAACCTGATACACGCTTTCACTTCAGATGATATATATTACCAGTTTATCTGCAGGGCAATAACTGACCGTTAACTACTATTACACGGCATGCAGGTACTGTACACACAAAGCAGATTTGCCACCTCACACACACGTGCACATACAGTACACCCATTATGGTGCCGATTCAGATCTTTTTGTGTTCTCAGAGTGCTTGAACACTCGGGCTGAAATAAGCAGCATTGAAGCTGCATGTTTATTAATGGAGAAGATCTCTTTCATCGAGTCCTCCACTTCCACCCGCTTTTCTCTCCATTAAGAGACAATTGCACAGCGTTTATTTGGCTCTCCGCTCCCGTTCCTTTTATTTTATGTTCCTCCCAACACCAATTGCTGCTTCTCAGCTAAAAACGACTCTCTCTTTGTCTCTTCGACTCTCTCACCCTCTCAGGTGTAAATCTTATCCTCCGGGATGGGCCATCCTTGTGTTTTTATCGTGCTGGAGGTTGTGTGGGTAGCTATAACACAAGCCTTTAATTTTTATGTCGGTTGCATATTCTAACTCAATTTTCCTCTCAACTCCTGTTCCATTCTCAATAAACACACCATTAATCTCACACACACACACACACTGAAGGTTAACTGCAGCTCTTAGCGGAAGTGCGTTACTTTACTGTACACTGATGTACAGTCTCACAGGCAGCTGTGTTTATGCACTTTGATTAGAGTTCTGTGTGATTGCCAGTCAACACAAAAGAGATGAACTGACTAGAGAGTGAGATCAGTGCTGCGGTTAGTGCTTTGTTTGTGTGTTATTGGAAGTTGTTTGAAGGAATAACCCTTTGCCGAGTTCTCTGTACAAATGAAATGAAGCGGCGTTCACACTGAGAGCAATTTGCTGGCAATAAAGTGACTGGAAAATGTTCGTTTTCCATGAGGCTGTTAGCGATGATATACTGTATATTGAATATTAATTCCATATTTGCGATGATTTTGCCACAAGTAGAAGACTAAGCAATGTTGAAATATCACTATGACATCAATGTGTTTTTATTTGACCATTATATTTAGAGATGGTTGAATATTGCTTTTCACTGCTACGAATTAATTTAATTTCCCATTGTGAGAAGGGGGTGGCTGATGGCCAGTAAAATGCAGTATATAAAATCAGTTATTATTAAGCAAGTATATAAAAAACTTTATTCAAAGGTGTGTCCTTATTTTACCCCGATTCACAATGTCAAGATAATAGAGATTTATCATTTGAGCAAGGGAGCAGTTTTGCAACAAATGTCAGTTTGACGTCATTTGATTCAATCCACGCAAAGCGAAGTACTTACAGCAACCTGCAATTTTATGTTTAAATATAGAGCAGGGTTGCCAGATCCCTGATATTCCAATGTAATAGGGTTACTTTAAAAACTGTTGACGTAAGTTGTTTTTTATTCCATGGGTCATAGATAGATAGATTTTATCAGCTGTCATTCTTGCTGTAAGGTGAAGTTACGTTGTGTTTATTACTTCGTTCTAGAAAATGCTGGGTTATTTTCAATCCAGCACTGGGTCTAAAAGAGACAAACCCTGCTGTTGGGTTAAATTAACCCATAAAATGTTTGTATTTGTCCCAGCAATGGGTTAAAACAGCCCAGCATTTTGTGTTGAAACAGGTTAATTTACAACCCAACGGTTGGGTTTGTCCCTTTTTGACCCCATGCTGGATTGAAAATAACCCAGCATTTTTTTTAGTGCACTATTGTGATTTTCAAGTGTGTCTAATGCATAAAAATGATTGTAAAATGTTTTTTTTAAGTATGGGAGTGATATATTTTGATATGTGGCCATTGGTTATTTGGCGAGTTTCGCCCACCTGGCTGGTTTTGTTGCACCGTTTTGGCAACCCTGATGTAGAAGCAAGTTTTGTTTAGTGTGAATATCATACTTGTATATCATACATACCAGGTTATACATTACACACCAGTGTTTGGGATCTTTTGCAGTCTCTGTTCCTATATCGATGTGCATGTCAACACACCCAATGCCGCCTCAATATTGCCTCTGCTGCATTACTTAACCGTGACGGGCTCCACGCGAGCTGAGGGTGTGATGTGACTGACGCCCTTTCTGTGTTCTAAAACAATAATTCATAAAAGAGCAGCTGACCTTTATGAATACTGCATCAGTGACTGTGAGGCGGGTCACACTCTCACCCCCCCCCACCCTCAACTATAAACCTGTTAGTAAATCTCCCCCTCCCACTACACCCTCCTCTCTCTTCTTTTTAGTGTGAAATATTAAACTTCCTCTCAGAATGAGACCCAGCGGTGTTTCCACGCTACAGAGAACGTCCGTGGTGCTTTACGGCACACGGTTCACGGCTGGCGGAGCTGGCGCTTAGCCAGCATGGGTTTAAGACTGCGAGTCGATGAGAAGTGCACCCTGACCAAACGGATTTCCCTGTATTTGAGAAGGGGGCTTTGAGCTGGACTTATCGGCCCACCGCAGGCCCTGATGGGAGGTTAGGGTTGATGGGTAGGGGTGTTCGCATTCTTTTCTTGTGGGGCCGCAGGGAAGGACGCCCAGAGGGGACAGGATCACCTAAACTTTGGGTCTCCAGAAAACGTTGATATGTTTGTGAAGCTGTGCACATTTCCGTCTGGTCTATCCTACTGAATTGAGATTTTTCTAATGTTAAAATGGAAAACTAATTGGTTTAAGCCAGTTGTGGTGGGTGTGCAGTTTAACACATGTGCTTCTTTAACATCTGACTGTGATTGTACCATAGCACAACTGTAAATGCAAATTCAAAGCACATTTAACTAGACAGTTGGGTCGCTTTTTGTTAAGTTAAATCAATGTGAATAAAAAGAAATGTGCAAGCTGTCCACAGCCCGGATGATTTGTAAGGCCTTTTGTCACCATGGATGAGTCACTTATTTTTGTGGTGGATTTTTGTGCACATCTAAATAAGCAGCCCCGTCACTTTCAAGTGTTGTCTTCCGATTTCTACGGCCTTCCGTGACACATAGTAATTTTTTCAAGTACCTTATTCAGTGACGGGGGTTCTGAAATGTTAAGGCATGAAATGGATGTAGATGGCAGGTTTAAACCAGCCCCTGAAACCCAAACAGAGCGGGCAGATTTAGGTCAGATCACCCCTCAGATCTGAATTTGGGCAGCTGGCTTTTGATGGATTGCAGTGCTTTTATGCTACAATACCCTTTACTTAGTCACTCGACAAGTCCTTTGTTTGCTGTGTATATGTTCGATGTGCTTGTGAGGGCCAATTTTCAAAAATATCTTTATAAATGTATATACAATATAGTGCATCATCATGTAATCATAAAACAACTCCTTAAGACATTTTAGATGGTCCTCTATACAAAAAAAAATTATAATCATGTATTACTTCGAATCGTATAATATCAGTATTTTTGCATGAGGGTTAGGTAGAGGATAGAAAATATCATTAGCCTGATATGAAAACAGTAGAAGTCTATGAGATGTTCTGTGTAATATAATGAATCAAACCTGTTTGTGTGTGTGTTTGGGAGAAAGGTTGAGGGGAGGGGTCACCAAAAAGGGATTGACATTTCAATATCTTCAGAGGATTTAGCTTGGCTGCTTTAGATGGCCGGGGCCTGTGGAGCTCTCGGGGTCGGGCCCCTTCTGAGCGCCTCATCAGAGGAAGGGTGGAGAGAGAGGGATAAGAGAATGACACGAGGTGAAGAACAGCAGGATACCGTGCCTAAAGAGGGTTGCGAGTTATGTGTGTGCGTGTTAAAGGGGAAACGTCTAATTTAGTCTAATAGGGTTAAAGTTACATTTGAACAAAGTCTGATGATTACAGTCCAACTTTACCAGTTTGATCAACCAAATCTTTCATTACTCGTCTCCCCCTCATCCATCCATCCATCCATCTAAAGGGAACGCTCTCCTCTGCAATCTGCCGCACGTTTGTTCATTTGCTCTCGAGCGCATTAAAGCACCCCCGTCTTTCTCCCTAACATGGGAGCTGCTTTCTCGCTCCGCTTTAATGGTAGAAAATGAGAGAGAGCGCAGGAACTCCAGCAGCACTAAAAGAGATCGAGTCATCACCCTCCATTCAGCTCCGCACTCAACCAATTTGGCCTCCTTTGTCACAGAGCGCAAAGGATTTTAATTGGTCGCGGCGTAACATCTTTTCCTCGCCCTTCGTGAGAGCAAGCTTTCACCGCTCTTTGTGGCAATCACGGATGCGTTCGCGAGCTTGTTACGCGGCACGCGGAGAGTTAGATGTCGGATTGAGCGTGCAGACGACAGGCTAGACGTCCTCAGATCTTCAGAGCGTTGAAGTAAGCTCTATGAGTGACGGACGGCCACAATGAGCCAGGCTCTCAAACCAGAGGGAGGTGTGAGAATGTATGCGAGAAAAGTTCAAACTGACAGCGTTTTCTTTGAAATGCCCCTCTTTCCTCTTAGTCTCATTATCACCCTTATAAGTGTTGAGATGGTTATTATTCTGTTCGGAGAGATTTGTGCGTTTGTGTGTGGATTAAAGTTTCTTTTTTATCCAGAAAGATTGTTACACTGGACGAAGTCATATTGCTAATGAGTATGCTTGTCATTTTATCAGCACAAAAAATTGTAATAGCACAATAGAACTGTAAAAGTTAAGGGTTGATTTTTTAAAGAATGTGCCGTTTCTTCTTTTAGGTGTAAATGACTAAAAGACAGTAACCACAAACAACAAGTGCAACAAAACAAATACACTTACTGAATGTTTAAAATGTACGATATAAGTCTGAAAACATACAAAAAAAGGTTTAGGTATCATCTTATCATATTTTATTTTATTCATAATATAATAATAATAATAATCCTTTTTTAAAAATTTTGTCTTTGTCTTTTTAGTGCAAATATCCAAACTACTATAAATGAACATACAATTCTTACCACATTATGTCCTGCTCAGACCAAGAACGATAACTATAAAAGTAAAGTTTTAAAAACATTACAGAGGAACAGTATTGTTGGCATCACTTTCTGATGATAAAATATTAACATCCAATCCAAATCCAATACAATTAAAGGGCTCACACATGTCAAATGTAAAACCGCAGAGCTTAATAAAAAATGTTGGTTTTGATGCTAATATAGTTTTTGTTCTTGTTGCGAACAGGTCTTTAGATATTAGGCAAGGCTGCATTAGATATTCAGACTTGTTTTTAGAGAATATGGTTTAAATTAGGTTTGTTTAAAAAAAATGGCAATAGGGTAAGAAAAACATGCTGTATAACTTAAGATATCGCTTCTATAAACAACTCTGTTAGCAATTTTCTGTCTCAAGTAGGCTAAATCTATTTCGATGTTTCACGGTAAAAAACACGGCTTGAAAAATGATTTTTGCCGTGAGGTTTTGTGTGAATCCGTCTGTGCGTGTGTGTGCAGCTATAGGGGGTTGATGAGTCTCCACGCTCACTGTTCAGACATCTCGTGATGAGAGCGATGGCCTAATGCTTTGATTGACAGCTGTCTGTCATCTCTAGAGAGAGATGTCAATCAGCCAGACCTCCCTCTTTGCAGACTGTGCTGAATAAATGTGCTTTTGCTCTCAAGACTGTGTCTGCTTTTACATGTCGAGAGCGGATTTTTCATATATTTATTTATTTCTGATTTAGTCTAACTTTGGTGCACTTCTCATGAACTCTGAAATCAGCTTAGTGTTGTGTCTGTGCTGTCAGGCGGTTTGACGCTGTCTGTAGCTTACAGCAGTGCTGGGGCTTTGAGTCTGGAAAATGAAGCCTTACCTTCCTGTCAACCCCCTATCTCACTGGATGTTTTTCCCCTTTTTAATTTTGTGTTGTGTTGAAAGTGTGTTTCTACTTTTCTTGGCTTACATCTTCATGTTTTTTTTGGAGGAAGTTCCTGAGGGCGTTCCAATCATTATAACCCACTTTTTAAGTTTCTGTCACCACTAAGGAGGTGATTATAATATTTTTTTCTAGCTTTGGCTATGGTGCAAACAAAAAAAGCACAGCCACGCGAATGTTTAATATGTTCCCATCCCATTTCAATTGGCAAAGAAACTGAACAGTAAGTCAGTCATTTGCAACATTGCTGTTTGTCTGAGCAGTCCGACGTGTGAATTTATTGTGAGTTTAGGGCTGGATTACCTGTTTGTACGAAAATAAAAGACAAGTCCCCCAGACAGATGTGCGAAGTGTTTGGGATACATCTTGAAATTCCTTTAGGTTCCGATAGTGGCACAAAAATTATACCCCTCACCTTTAAGAAAGGTCATAAATCTAAGTGAAGGAAATTGGATTTCTATAGTGATATAGTGTGGAGTTCTATGGGAAATGCCATTGGCAAATCTTATTTCCTCATTAGCCTTTTTCTCGCCCTCTCCCTGTGCTTGCTTTTTATGTACTACTCCTTCACTTTCTTTTCCAATCCTCTTTTCTCATTTATCTTTCCTTCCTCCCTGTTCACTGTTTTTCATTTTCTCCACGCTTCCTTGTTCACTCTCTTCCTCCTCCGCCGCCACCCTCTTTTACGTCCCTTCCCGCTTCCTTTCATCCTCGCTCTTTCTGTCCCAGGTGTGCGTAGGGTGTTGTAATAGCATTCTTTAGATGGAAATGTATATGTCTTGCAGGCATCAGTCTATCTCGCCCTCCCAGCAGGCCGGCTGAAATCCTTTCTTCCTTTCCCTCCCTTCATTCCATCCTTCCCTCTCTCCCCACGATAATATAAATGATAATATGAATGATAATAGCAAGTCTATCAGCCTGCCCAGCTGGTGAAGCATCCTGGGTAATGTGTCGGACCATTCGTAGGTTTATTTTAAATCGTTTTTCTTTCTCGTAGCGGGGAATGTGTGTGCATGTGTGGGATGTGTTGTTGTGCATATGCATCTATTTCAAATTGTGTAGAATCATAGTCGGTGGAAAGATCTATAAAAAATGGTGAAACTGAAATGAATGTTAAAGGTGACAGAAATGCAATATAATATGCATAACTATGTCTTCAGAGGTGTGTAAAGACCTTACATAATGAAGCGTTACGTTTATATTACCTTAGAATGAGCTTTTTCTATCTGCACACACTGTGGGTCCCCTTGCAGGGAACTCGCCATGTTGCTTCTACAGTAGCCCTAATCGGACAAACTGCTCTACAGAGCATTTCGAAAATACCTTATTTCCTTCGACAAAGAAACGAGGAACGTAACAACATCTTAATCCTGTGTCATCCACCATAGTGCTTCGAAAGGGAGGGGTGGAGTGAGCCATTGGTTGAAATTCGCAACCTCACTGCTAGATGCCGCTAAATTTAATACACTGGACCTTTAAAGAAAATATCACTGCTCATCTTTAGTATGAGAAGTCATGTAGTATCTAGCAAACTGAATGCACACACGTCTTAAGTTTTACACACACTTACTTGTGCTCTAAGTGCAAGGTCAACATAAACCTGAAGGCATCTCATATGTTCGGCCAGACTGCAGTGATATTGAGGTGTGTGTATTTGTGTGTACAGTATGTTTGTGTGCTATCATGCATGACTTGACTATTCGGTCACGTTCCCTTCTGCCATTGCTGAGGGCAAGATCACATTTCAACCTGCCAGAGTAAAGCAAACACCACAGAAAAATCCAAGTATCCCTCGCTTTCCCTCCCTGCATTGCTCTCTGCTTCTTTCTGTTTGGCCGAGAGGCAAATAGCCGTCTGCAGCGTATCGCTGCATGTTGTCAGAAAACATGGCTAACTGGCCATAATAAAACACGCACAATCTTTTTTGCTCTCTCTCCTCTCTAACACACACAGAAGACGTTTAAGTGGATGTACACGTTTAACAAAAGCACCACGATTAGCAGGAGGTTGTCATGTGCCAAAAACTTGCAGAGCCAGTCAAAGAAATTCTCCAAACAATAATGAGATGACTGCGGTTAAAAGAAAAAGAGAGACTTCCACACTAATTCACAGGAAGACGTCCTGAGGGAGCAGCGCTTGCCTGCCTGCACGCTCCGATAGTGCAACGCTTCTTGCCAAACGTGGTTTCCAAAACACCCCTGCTGAATGCATCCTCGGCTCTGCCACTGCAAGGCACACAGAGCCATGATGGCTCTGTCTATAGGGCATATACCCTCTGCTCAACAAAGATATGCGGGAATGTCACACTCGGGCGAACCTTAACATTGAACGCTGTTGGAAGGGGTAATGAGAAGTTGATTAGTTTATCTAGATTATTTTTAATGATATGGAAAGAGTTTTCGAATGCTGACAGAGTGTTGTGCTTTAAGGGGATAGTTCAACCCAAAATGAAAATTCTGTCATCGTTTACTTATCTTCGTGTAATTTTATACCTGTATGACTTTATTTTTTTGCAAAACACAAAAGATATTTTGAAGAATGTTAGGAACCGAAAACCGTGGGTCTCCATTGACTTGCACTGGTTTTGTGTCCATACAATAGAAGTCAATGGGGACCACCGGTTTTTGTTGACCAACATTCTCCAAAATATCTTCTTTTGTGTTTTTCAGAAGAACGAAAGCCATACAGGTTTGAAATTACACGAGGGTGAGTAAATGATGACAGAAATTTCATTATGGGATGATCTATCATTTAAATGCTAAGAAGACTGAATCTGTCTGAATATACTCAGAAAAAGTTTTAAAATCTAACGATAAAACCACCATATTTTTATAACAAATTTACTGCATTTTAATTCAAGCCAGTCCATTTTTTCTTAGGACAATGCAAATTTTGTTGTAAACAAGTTTATTGATACTTAGAGTATGTTACATATATGTCCATTATTTGTCGGTGAATGTATTGAAAGGCTGTGGCATTTGTAACTGTTGATCTATATACGCACAGATCGGTGTTATGACTGGTGGACAAATCGACTGGTCCGGTTCCAAAAAAAAAGTTGTGTGAACATCCCTAATGAAAATCTGTGTGTTTGTGTGAGAGAGAACATGTAACATGTATCACAACATCTTAACCTTCCTTCCAGAGGTCAGTTCAATAACACGATTCAGAGCATCCTAACCTCCAGTTTAGCGCCTGCAGCGAGTTACTGTAAGCAATTCAGGCCGGCTCTCATTTCCTCCCACTCAGTGGGGCGAGTGCATACGTGTATGTATGTTGTGCGGTGGTGTTAACTATGTTTGCAGGTGCATTTGGAGGCAGAGTAGCAGTTTGGAGCTCGATACAGAATTCATTAAACACAGCTTAAGAAACAACAGCCTGGAGTGAGAAAGAAAAAGAGAAAAAGCTTTGCTTACACTCGATCTAATTCACAAACTGTTGTTTTGACTTTTGGGTGACTCTTGAGGTTATAAATCCACTTATTTGTTAGGTTGAAAGTCTCAGTCCACATTGAAACTTGGAAGATAAATCCCGGATTTTGGAATTAGATGTGGGATTTTAAAAAATGAAAAACAACAGATGTTTATTGTTTTATTGCAATATTTAGGATTCTGAGCTGTTTTTAGTTACTATTTTATGTAAGCTTCTTTATGACATTGGAAAGTAGGGCTGTCAAAAGATTAATCGCAATTAATCACATGCAGAATAAAAGTTTGTGTTTACATAATATATGTCTGTGTACTGTGCATATTAATTTTCTATTCATTAATCACATACAGTACACTTACATGTATATATTTAAGAAAAATATCAAAATAAATAAACATTTATATATAATTTAAATCATTGGTAAATATAAATAAATACATGCAAAAATTTCCTAAATATGTATACATGCATATGTATGTGTTTATAAATAAAAATGTATATGGATGCGGTTAATCGCGATAAATCTTTTGACAGGCCTATTGGAAAGTTCAAAAAGATGCAGTTTTTAACAGCTTTTCCAACACTGAACCTCCGTGTACTAAAGCTGTCAATAAAAGTAGCAAAAAGGTAAAAAAGTGAAATACAGTTCACACGTCTGGCAAGGATTGAATTGTCTGTTTGCAGTCTAGTCGTAAAGCTGACACTATGGACGACCCTCGTGCACAGCGTGTCACAGTTGAGTTGTCCATGATGTATAATGAGCAGTGTAGCTGTCACTTAGTTTGAGATCAAAGCATTTTTTCCTGAGATATTTTAGTTTTAGTTCACACACTTGTCTCGTGAGATGTCTGTACGGTGCTCTTATGGCAGGAAATAGAGGAGCTGCGTGCCTATTGGTTGTGAGAACAGACTGCATGGCAATAACCCCAGTGCCTTTGTTTTAAAGGCTTGATGTAGATGAAGAGGACAGATACAGCTTTTGATCAGCAGCCCAAATTACAGCTTCATTACAGTTTCATGGCATACAGGGAGGCTTGACGGGAAACGTGTGTTTTAGCAAAAAAATGAAAATATGTACTTTTTGCATTTTGGTTGGTGTATGATCAAGGAAAGGTTGGTGTCTTATTCGTTCATTGCTTATTTTGTGTAGTGATGGAGCTGTCAGTTCTCGATAGTGGATTTTGAGTGGCAGCTCTCAGCTGTTGTGTCCTTGTTAATCATCTCTTAATCAGGACAGCAGAAGAGGAGGGGCAACGCACGCACACACACACGCAATCAAATTTATTAAATTATTTAAAAAATCGAATTATTTGAACAATAATCACTGTATTCAGAACCTAAACGAGAAAAAAAGTCATTTGTTTCATGGATTTTTTTGATATTTTTACTGGAAAACTATACATGATAGTGAAATACTTCAGCTAAAAACATGCCTTTATTCTTTTATGTTGAATACTTTAATTTACAGTGTTAATTTTGAAATGGGAAGTTGAAACACTGTATAACAGATGCGAACTCTTTCTGACAAGAGAACATCTTTATCGGATCTTTAACAATGTCTCACACGCTCATGCAGCTGACAGAAAATTCTCACAGCTTTCCTTAATTATTTACAGCTCTCTCTCTCTCTCTCTCTCTCTCTCTCTCTCTCTCTCTCTCTCTAGCACCCTCTCAAGTGAGCGAGCTGCGGGCAGAGAAGGTTGAACAGCGCAGTGTGACTCTGGTTTGGAGGGAACCCATCGCATATACCAACAGCAGTCGCACAGAGTACGAGATCAAATACTATGAGAAGGTACAGTTGCATCTCCTGAGGTCTGTTAACCTGCGTTTGTGTACAACCACAGCACACAGCGATTCATTGATCATGCCAGTCAGCTCCAGTACATATCTACCAGACATTAAAGTCTAAACAAACTCGCACAAGTCCTGGAAAGCCATGCAATGTCTCTGTAAAAAAAGAGTGCTGTTTTTTTATGAGCGGTAAGTGTATTTATAAGCCTGGTGTTGGACTGTTTATATCTAATAAAAAGCCAACCTGAATGTAAACAACTTGGACGGTGTTCTTTTATCAAATAAAAATTATGAACGTGCTGTACTTTTACAATGGTATGCAAAGACAAAAAACGTTTAAAAGTGTGAATACGTTCCTGTTAGTTTGAGCCCAAACCGAACCAGCCTGTTTGTCCACCCAATGGTAGACAGATTAAGTGTTTTGGAAACCTGCATGCACTCATTGACCATTTGTGGATGTTAATTTACCCATCAACCAACCATTATGGACATGTTGGCATGTTTTTTCAGGACCAGAAAGACCAGAGTTATTCCACGGTAAAGACGGCCGCCACCAGAATCAGTGTCAACAACCTGAAACCGGGCACAACTTACGTCTTCCTCATCCGCACCTGTTCCAGTCCAGCTTTGTCCTCTCTCTCCTCATCACCTCTTTCTTCATCCTCCTCGTCCTCATCTCCCTCTTCTCCATCTGCTGCTTCTTCCTCCAGCCCCGTGGTGGCTGTGTCACCCCTTCCGCTCGACTACGGGGCATACAGCACACCGCTGGAGCTGCAGACGCTAGGAGAATGTGAGTAACTTCTTAGCTTTGTTGTTAGCGTAGTGTCATGTTTTCTAGTTAATGAGTGTAAACATAAGATATACAGTACAGTAAATGCTTGGTTCATAGAAAATGTAGGTTTATGCTTAAACAAAAAAACACTGGTGTGTTTGATGTGTGAGCTGCTCTCTCTCTCTTTTTTTAAAGATTACATTAGTGCTCACTACATTTTTACTTTATAATGACACAATGAGTTTTAAGTGCAAAAGCTTGCTGGCATGTTTAATTTAAGAGGATTCATTCATATTGGATGAACACAATGGAAGGAAGTGCACATGTAACCTCGTCCTTTTCCTGTGAAGTGCACTAACTTACAAAGTATTTAAACAGGTTATGCAGAACAAAGCTGCTACGCTCGGTGCCGTGTTGCAAACCTTTTGGCCGAATGAATCTGGTTTCAGAATCTCTTTAGTGTTGCTTTGCAGAGTACTTTAATTCCTTGCTTAGGGTTTTCCTGTTCCTTCAAATGTGAAATGCTCTGCTGGGCTCATAATGTATCTTTGACTTGGCCTTATGAGAACGTTTTTTCAGTTTCAGTTTTGAGTGTTTAGTGCTGTATGTATGGAGTAACTGTGCCTCTGTCGATGAAGTGTTTTGTTGTATGCGAGTAGACCTTGCAGTAAAAATTGAGCTTTAAGGCTCCAGTTCTGTTTACGTTTCTCATACACACAAAGACCAGGCTTCTATTTCTTCTAAATAACTGAAATGTTAAAATAACAGCATTTCAAAAAATGTGACATTAGACATTGATATTATTTAATCGTATGCGCTAACACATAATCGTCGACAGCAGTTTAAACTTTCCATTTCACAGTCGAAGTGTTTCATTTAGTAGCCAAAAATGACCGTCTCCCCCCCCATCCAGATGGATGAAATGGACACATTTTGGAGGAAAGCCGTAACTTCACCTCACAAAAATGTATTCCCATTAAGGCCTTATCAAAACAAATCAAGAAAAACTTTAAAAATCAATCCTCTTGTCATGCTCCGTTGCTTTTAAAGCAGTGATAATGGCTTGTGCCCTCATGCATACTAACCGTACCTTTTGTTTGTCTTTGGATACGCGTTTTTCTTTAGTGGCGCTGGCTTCCAGCGAGCAGAGTCCTGTGGTGATCATCGTGGTGGTCTCAGTCGCTGCTCTCATCATGTTGCTCACTCTTGGAGTTGGACTGCTCATCTGGAGAAGGTACGGCCAATGTTTCCTGTGCAACACAAAACTTCAGATTTGCAATAAAAGATTTTTTCTCCTATAAACTATAAACAGTAATGGTCTGTGACCAATAGCTTCAGAAAGGACCAAACGGCATTGTAGAAAAACTATTTTTGGTCATTTGTGGGTATTTTGTCTGGGCCAGCTCATGACCGATTTGTTTTCGGGTGAACTGTTTCTCTAACTAAAATATGATGTGGTTGCACATTCAGTTTCCCTGCTATGACAGTCTTCCTTTTGCTCTATCGAACGCCTCCGTTTAACTGCGGTGTGACAGGCGCATTGGTGAAAGCCTTTTTCTACTTCCTTGGTCTGCAAAATCATCCATCAGAATAAATCACAACAGATTTGAAGTCAGTCTCTTATACACACACACACACACACACACATAAACACAAACTCATCTCTCCGGTGTGTGTGAAACCTCATTCCACTTTCAGAGATGCACGATGCCGTTGTTAGACTATATGACGGACAGCACAATAACTCAATCCAATTTCGCCGCGATCGTGCGACATGTGCATATGTCACGCGCGTGTTTGTAAAGGCTGCATTTCCCAGATGGGGAAAAAGATAAAGATAGACAAGCCACCTGCTCCGGTGTTGTTTCCTGTCAGAATCCTGCTCACGTGTACTGTGGTGCATCGGTTAGTGCATGTGCTTTAGGATGTTGCGCTCAGGCTCGAGTTTGACCTGTGACGGATTCAATTCCCCCTCACTTTCTAATCATTTCAAATGAGGTTTTTATTAAATAAGCAAAGCCTCCCCAGCATCTAATAATTAATTTTATTTGTGGTCAACCAGACTGTCTGTTCCTGTTCAAGTAGATGGTTCTTGGACAGCATAAGGTACAACGTGGACCAGTGTTATGCCACACACACACACATACACGCGCACACACGCGCACGCACACACACACACACACACACACACACACACACACGCTTTGGTTGACTATCCCCGTGGGGACAGTCCATAGGCGTAATGTTTTTTATACTGTACAAACTGTATATTCTATCCCCTATCCCTAACCCTATCCCTAAACCTAAAGATCATAGAACACTTTTTGCATTTTTAGATTTGTAAAAAATATTGTTCTGTACAATTTATTAGCTTTTTTGCCCCTGGGGACCTCAATTTTGGTCCCCACGGTGACACGAGTCCCCATGTGTTGGTGTGTATTCAGGTTTAGGTCCCCACCGGGATATACAAACATGAACACACACACACACACACACACACAGGTGTGTCATGCTCTAATGGATCTCCATGCAGCTGTGATGTCAAGGGAGCGAACGGCAGAGGAAACACACACTCCTACAGCTCTCCATTAATCAGAGTGATGAGAATGGATTATATTGAGCCGCTGTGAAATGGTTCTCATTCATTCTAAACCACACGCAACGCAGCGCCAGCCCAGACACTGTCAATCACACACACACATGCTTTAATATGCAACCACAAACTTTATCATCAGTCCACACATCAACACAAAATCCGTCTCCGAGCCAAATGGATTTATTGGCTCCTCTGATGAAGCGATTTCTATTGATGAATTGCACGTGTGGCTTATTAGAGACACTGGCATACATCAGGTGTGAAATTGGATTGGACAAACAGACAAAATGTCTGATGCTTCAGTTACGGAACAAATACAAGTCAGGATTTCTGTGTGAAAACAATTTTACGTTCTTATGTAAATGGGTGGTTGACAGACTAATATGCAAATTCGTCCTATTGTGTTATGGCAAAAAATTCGAAAAAATGAAATTTATAAATATAATATAATACAATGTAATATTAACAGTTTGTTTTCTAAATTTTGCTATGTCACAACGTAGGACACATGTACGATTTATTCGTCAACTACCCGAATATAAATGGACACATTTTCAAAAACACAGATCTTTATTCATCTCTGCACATGTGACCTGTATTATCTTAAAGGGATAGTCACCCTCTTGTTATTTCGAACCTGCCTGACTTTCTTCTGCAGAACACAAAAGAAGATATTTTTTAAAATGTTGGTAACCGGCGGTACCATTCACTTCTATTGTAAGGACACAAAACCAATGCAGGTCAATACCGCCGTTGTTCAGTTACCAACATTCTTCAAAATATCTTCTTTTGCGTTCTGCAGAAAAAAGTAAGTCATACGGGTTTGAAATGACACAAGGGTGAGTAAATGATGACAGATTTTCATTTTTGAGTGCACTTCTTCACTTGTGAAGTAATGTTTCTGTCCGATTTGGTCTTAACAGAAATTGTTTTGTAGGTCCGTTTCGTTCCAAAGCCCCTCAAAATCTGGGTCGTTTTCCACCCCTGTTCAGGGAATAACATCTCATTTATTATTAATAACACTCAATTACTGACACATACACACACAGTAAGCGGATTATTGGTATTTGTGGATGGATATTTAATCCATCTAGGTCTCCGCTCGCTTTGTCTGGAGTCAGGGAGGGGTGTCTAGCTGTGTTTGGAATTAAAAATAACTGCGTATAGTGCGTATTTCTCGATGTTGTTTATATAATATTTGCAACATTGTGTAGCTAATTTAAAAAGTGTTATGATGCAGTCATATGTCACTTTTTGTTTATTAGACAATGTTAGTTGTGTTATTGTTATTATAAGTGTGTGCAGTCATTTTTGAAAAATCGATTTAAGAAATGTAATATTTATCACTGGTTCATCTATACAAGAAGTAGGTTGTCAACCATGTTGCATTGTTGGATACAGTAATCATTTTTGTTTTTATTGTTATTACTTCTGGAAATCTGAATGATGAAAACAAGGATTAAATAGATGTTTTTAAGAAAAACAAAGAATAAAAAAGCTTTTTTATGTGCAGTGAGTGTAGTGTAAATGGGAAACACTTTCAGATGTACTAGGTCACGGTTCTCATCTCATCCAAACACCCCTAAGCCTTCAAAACTATTTTTCATTCTTTTGAATTCAATGTCAAGTTTGGTCGATTTTTACTGTAGTACTTTGGACTTTTCAAGGTATTCTGTGTTTTTTCCCAGCGCCCAGGGTTTGATTTCTGAATCAGCTGAGAGTTTACATACACCTACACACACACACACACACACACACACACACACAATAACGCCGTAAAAGTGTGTGGTAATTGGTCTCCGCTCCTCTGCGTTCTTTCTCCTGCACGGATCCATCACACCTTTCAATCCCCCGACCTTCACTCGACCCCTTATCTTTCACTTCGTTATTGAGGCAGACAGTCATAATAGCTCCTACCAAGTTATAAGATGCTCTCATGTTGCACCTGTCTGTGGTTTCAAGGGATCTTTGTTTGCGTTGTATTACTTTAAGTAACTTGGAAAGTAAGTTAGAAGTTAGTCTGCATCACGAGTGATGTCATCAGATCCCATTTTGATCAAAAGCACTCCTGGCCATCTAGTGTACTTCCTGTGATGTCAAAGCCCATGTGACTACATCCTCTCTAGGAGGAAGATTTTTTTCTCAGGCCCTTCCTTCCTCTCTTCCCCTAGTGGCTTCTCCAGACCCTCCAACGTAGCTCCTACACACGTGGTGGTGCTCTCTACCTCCTTCTCTACTCTTCCTCCTCCACCTCCTCCTCTCCCTCCCACCACGCAGCTGTTTCCAAGGTACAGGCATGCCTGCGTTTCTCTGCAACCTTTTATCTCCCACTGCCGCGTCCCTCCCCATCTTCTCACTCGTCTTTCCCTGCCACTGTTTCCTAACAGAGAGCTCAAACCCGAGACCCAGGAGACACCGAATGTGCGTGCGCCTGCATGTCCCTCTCTGCCCTGTCGTCTTTGTAGTAGTCAGTCAGTCGATGCCTGTGCTCATCGCCTTTTTAGAGTAGATTGTGGATGTTCTGATCGCTGTAATGAGATGCCTGCCAACACACACGCACACACACACACTGAAGTCAAGTCTGACTTTTATTTAGTGAGTTAGTCCTTTCCTTAGTACTGCATATGCTCCGGCAAATATCCTGGAGCGTACGAAACTTCAACATCCTTTTGAGCGATTCTGCTGTGTGTGTGTGTGCTTGTGTGTGTGTCTGTAATCCCTCCCGTGGCGCATGCCTTTCCCCAGTGTCTCTATGACATGCTAATCCAAAACGTAAAATCGTCCAAATACCATCAGATCCCACAGAAGCCCGATTTTTCTCGCACTGCCGCTACAGCTTTGTCAGGGCAGCGGTTAACCATCACACTACAGCATTTCCCTACTGTGAACTACAGATCTGAGCTAAAACCTCATATCTGCTCAGAATCCCTCCGACCCCTAGAGTACCTTGAAATGCATATGGTCCTGTAAATAGAGTAGCACACGTGCATTGGCCTGTGTAAAAGCCTTTGTTCATCTCACGACAGCCCTCATAAACTCTATAAAGTTTCATTAAGCTACAATGAAAATCATTTTCATGTTTATCTGTAATTTACTGAATGGGCTTTGTTGGGTGAATTTTAAAATAAGTATTGCAGGTCAGAAAGGTCAGAAACTATTATATTTTCTATACTGTTATAGATGATGTCATCGGCCGCACCTGCCTGGCTTAAAGTTATCTTCCGGTCTGTGTTTGTTGATCAGTCTGGCTAGTGGCTAATCATATAACTATTTGTATTTAATTTAATTTATATTCATATTTTATTGTATGATAATTGTATTAAATGAACAATTTGCTGAATTTTATTGTATATTAATTTTATTTAATAAAAACTATTTGTTAAATGGGTCGTGTAAATTTGTCACATTTAAGTTTAGCCTAGTAACGTTTCATCTGCTGGTCACCCAAAATAATACTGGCTAGTCATACTTTTTACTTGCTAGCTATAATTTACTTTTGCTTGTTATCAGAAAAAATCTGCAGAGATTCTATTTTTGCGGATGTGTACCGGAAGTTAAGTTCGGGCCACAAAATCGCAGTAATGTGTTTATGTTGTTGCTTTGAAACCGCCTATATGTAAAAATAGCTCAATTACATTCAAAATACTGTAGACGTTGTGTTGGGATGAGAGTGAAAATGTGATTTTTGGGCATGCTGGGAGTTTCACGTTGTACATTGTTCCTGCCAAATTTTTGAAAAATGTGTGAGTTTATTGTATATCAACTTTTATTGAAAATAGGTATAAAATTGTGGTCACACTTTATTTTAAGGTTCAATTCTATTAACAAAACATATTTGCCTCAATAAACTCCTAATTTGTTGCTTATTAATAGTTATAAGGTCGGTTTAAGGATATAGAATGTTGTCATGCGGAATATGTGCTTTATAATTACTAGTAAACAGCCAATATGCTAATAATAGGCATGCTAATAAGCAACTAGTTAATAGTGATAATTGGTCCAGAATAAGTGTTAAAAAACTAAAGTGTTACCAGAAAATCTAAAATCATTTTTTTATCTCAAGGGATATAATTGTTATATTTTAAGCATTTTCTGACCATGTTGATTTTGTTTAGAGCAGCAGTGTTGACTCGTTCATAAATAATTTTAATGAGATTTGTCACTTTAATGCTCAAATCTGTAACTTCCGTTGATAAAATGACAAAATTTAATTATTGAGTTCATAAAAAATGTCAGTGTTCATTAAAAACTTCATTAAAACGTCAGTGTTTAAAAATTTCTCTATTCGCGAGAGTAAGCACATTTACATTTAGACATTTAGCAGATTTTTTGTGAAGCAATTTGTAGGGATACTCCACCCAAAAATGAAAATTCAACCCTCAAGTTGTCCAAACCTTTATAAATGTCTTTGATCGTTTGAACACAAATAAAGATATTTGAAAGAATGTTGGCAACTGACAATTCATTGACTACAATAGTAAACAAAAATTATATATATCATTTTTTTGTTCTGTTGAACAGAAAATATATTTTGAGGAATATAGGAAAGCAAACAGTTATAGGGCACCTTTGACTACCATTTTAATTCTTTATACCATGGTAGACAATGATGCCCCATGAATTGTCAGGTGCTAACATTCTACCAAATATCTTTATTTGTGTTCAACCGAACAAAGACATTTTTTGGGGTGGAGTATTCCTTTAGATAGCAAAAAGATAACAGATTGCCACTTTAAGGGCTGTTTCCCTACAGCTGGTAGCGATTTGTATTTTCCTCAAAGGTGTTTTCTGGTGGTTTGTTTTTCATGACACGTCCTTTGTGTGTGTTTTTCCTCACAGACAGTGTGGCTACAGTAAGGCCAGTCAGGAGGGAGACGATGATCTTTACTTCCAGTGTGAGTATAACTACGTGTTTCCGCACACACATGTGCATCGATTCCACAAATCAGTCTGACTGTGGGCTTCATTTCAGAAGGCAGTAATGGACATGGCCTGTCACAGGCGGAGAGATTAGGATGGAGGGAAAGGGAAAAAACGAATCCAGAATAGTGATCAGTGAAAAAAGAGAGATTAAGGAAGTTTAAAGAGGCACTGCATTAACGTCTAAGTCCGTATGCGTGCCTTAACACCAGCCGGCCTAATGCTGCCGTCCATTAACATGCTCCAGTAGTCTTCTGTGATGATGAGAAAGTGGGAAGAATGGGGGAAGGGGAGTGCCAGCCAAGTCTAGTCCAGTCTAGTTCCATTTCCTCTCTCTACCCAAGATTTCCTGTGTCGTCTTCATCATCTCTGTGACAAAAAAAATATTCAAATACAACGTTTAGTGTTCAGTACATCTAGTTATCTTTCTTTTTTTTGCCATTTTCCCTCAAACCTCTCTGAACTCCGGCCAGATGTGTTAGCATTAATATGCATGTGTGCGTATGTGCTCGCATGTGATATGTGTGTGTTTGCCAGAGCAGCAGTAGGTTTTGTGAGTAATGAGCGTCTGTGCGGAGCAGTCGTGCTGCTGAGGCATTAAATCTGCTCAAACAATGAACGCTGATGACACGCACACACATCACGTCTAACTTATTTACAGTGTATCCATATGTGAATGCAGTCTGACAGATGCTGAGACCTACATTCGCTCGTCTTCATTAACTCACTGCGATCGTGATCTATTGCATTTAACATGCAAATGCATTTGCCATGCACATTATGCCAGAATAGACACTACATCACACATAGGCAAAGACTGCTATGAAGATGCATGGAAGATCCGTTTATATCTTTCACTTTGTAATGCATGTAATATTTAATATTTTTGTTGTGATTTTTTTTTGTCATATTCCTGAACAAACTGTTGTAATGCAAATCTTCTTTTTCTAAAAAGAACTCCCACAAAAATGCAAATGTGTAATCTCATGTGTCCAAGGTAGAAAGTCCTTTTAAGGGAACCTTGATCGTAATTCTGACATGTGAGACACAATAAAGTATTTTGTAAGGCATTGTCAAGATAAATGTTAATATAGACCATAAAGTAAAATAATATAAAAAAATATATGAGCAAATAAGATGAAAGGAGAATATATAGATAAATTACATTAACGCCATTGTCAAGATGAATGTTAAACATTGATATAGATTATGGAGTCAAATAATATTATAAATATATGAGCAAATAAGATGCAAGTCGAATATATAGAATAAATTACATTAGGCAAATAAGGAATATATGAATAATGAAATACGAAGAATTCTGAAGACAGATAGTAATTAATGAAATACAACAAAATTGTGTGTCATTTTCTTTATGAAGGCAAAACCAAATAAATAATGTTTATTGTTCTGCTGTCTTGGCATAAGTCAGACCCATTCACACAGAAAACAAAGCATTTATCACAGGTCCTTTACTTTCTGGCAACAAAACTTCAATTAAAAATAATGAGAACAATATAAATATAGAGTTTAACTTTTGCTTTTAACAAGAAAAATTATTCTGTCACAAAGAAATTGTACTTGCAAAATAAATCTTAACAGCATCATCACTGATTATGAGCAGTAATTCCTTCCCGACTTATTTTCTCTCTCTCTCTCTCTCTCTCTCTCTCTCTCTCTGATGGGAACTAAAGTTTTTATCTAAATGTCTTTTAATGAATTTATGAAGAAATTAATTTAATTTATTATTATTTTTTTTAATTCTAAGTAAAGATTCTTATTGTCTTTTAAAGCAAAAAATGTTATAGATTAATAAAAGTCATGTAAAAGTCTCTCCTTGCTCTCTCTCTCTCTCTCTCTCTCTCTCTCTCTCTCTCTCTCCTTGGTCTGGGCTCCGTTCTGTGGTGACCCATTGTGCGGGATATCTGTCTCCCACCACCCTTTGTTTTACAAATTTGTTCTTCCATCTTTTACACAACTTCTGATAGCACACCCTATTTTCTTGCACGTTCTTATTTTACTGCCGTGTTTTTGGATGACCTAGAAACACTGGTAGGGATCAGTGGTTAGTTGTCATTATAAAGTCTCTGAGGCCTGCTTTATTTGTGTGTGTAAAACTGGCCGACTGTGAATTTATTTGTGGATTTAATGCTTCAGACTCAAATGTATGTTTGGGGATTAACTAAGTACTGTAGTTTGGAGACAAAATTGTTCCCGGAAGTTAACTAAATCTGCCAAAACCTCAGTAATGTCCCCATGAAAAAGATGAATTAATAGATAAGTAAATAATATTTTCTTTTCAAATTTTGTTCAAATCTAGTCGAAATTGATCAAGTTTACTGAGGGTTTGGAATGGGGTTAAACTCTATAGTACTAGTTATAAATATAGCTTTGTATGAAAACAACACATTCTGGTTTACGGTATCTCCTCATTTAAATAACTATATGTGCTTGTCTGTTTGGAATCCTGGGAATTATCTTCTGTCTTTATTTATAAAAAGCCCCTTGGTTATTCTGAGGTGGTGAAATCTGTGAATCTGTTAAAACCAACTTGAATAGGAATGAGGAAATGAGCTGGAAATCACTGTGGTATAGGCGGTACATGTGGAATACGATACAAAAGCCTCATTCCCGATGAAGAGGTCTTCGATCTTGAGCCCCGCTCTCATGATGGAATGAAGGACCTTTAATTTGTTTTGTAATTGTAGTTTTAAGTATGTGTGTATGTATGTGAGCTTCCGATCAATAAGTTGTTATGAGAATGTGAAGTTAAGCCTCTGGTTTGGCTCGGGTCGATGATGAGCGGTAAGCACATTTCAGAGAGACCAGCCGCAACACAAGAATATAATACAAGATGCATATTACTGAACAAATAGTTGTTATTTAAGTGAAGCTTTAATACAAAATGATTCATGTTTATCTGAATGACTAGCTTTTATATTGTAGAGTATTTGTTTAGAAACTCATCGCTTCAGACTTAAATCACTTTTTAAATTATTGATTTTTGCAATCACTCTTGTCTTTCCTCATATAGTGAACTGACATTTGTTACAGTATGTATTGAATAATGAATGAGTGAACAAGTCCGCGGTTTTGGACATAGTATATGCATGAATTGCTTGTGTTGCTCATGTTGTTTCGTTAGTCATGAGGTCAAAACCATGGCAAGATTTCATTTTCACACCGCTAATTATATACTTTTTTGTAGTTAAAATCCCAACCAGAAGGACGTACATTGACCCGGAAACATGTGAAGATTTGCTCCAAGCTATCCACGCCTTTGCCAAAGAACTGGACATCTCCAGCATTAAGATAGAGAGGATAGTCCATACAGGTACCAGAAATCCTGCAAATTCAGAATCTTCTATTAAGTATTAGAGTTTACTCAAAAATGAACATTCTGTCACACACCTCCATGTCTTTGATAAGATTATCTTTAAATGTATAACTTTTGTGTAAATTATTCCTGCAATTTTGTGTGAACTATTCCTTTAAACGATAACCAATATTGTTGCAATCTTATTATTTTATGTCTTAAGTATGTAACTTGGCCCTGCAGGAGACTTTGGCGAGGTATGTTGGGGTTGCTTGAAACTGCCCAGCAAACGCGAATTACCCGTGGCCATAAAGACGCTTCGGGCAGGCTGCTCGGAAAAACAGAGACGCTCGTTCCTCAGCGAAGCAGGAATTCTGGGACAGTTCGATCACGCCAACATTGTACGTCTGGAGGGAGTCATTACCAGAGGTCAGTAAAGACAAAGAAAGACAAAAATGCTTGCATTCGTGCCAATTCAAACAATGTAGAAAAAGGTAAAGAATGGAAAGCAAAGAAAAAAGAAAGAAGTAGAGATGTATGGGACGTCCCGCTGTAGAAAATAAATGCTGCGTGGTGATTGGACCATTGCTCACGGAATAGGGAAAGGCAAAGATCGAAAGGAATAAGGGATTTGAGGACCCTCAACTTGAATAGATTCAGAAGGACAGAATGGATGGTACGTCCCTCTATTGAAAAAAGATAAGGAAGGAAGAGCGGGATGTCCCACTGCAGTAATAGAAAAGAGAATGATATGCCATTGATCGGACAGTTTATTGGGAACTGAACCTCTGAATAAATGGGACGATCCTCATAAGAGCGGAAAGAGAAAGGAAGAGTCGATACCTGTAGGACGAATGGCCGTTAGAGATAGAAGATCAAAGAGAACGAGGAGGTTTAGATGTTATCACCTTCTTAAAGGACGGAGGGAGAAGAATCAGGATTAAATGAATCCAAGAACTTCCAGTCCACAGCGTGACGGGAGGGAATTTGGCCGGAGGTACCGAAGTGTGGAGTTAGGAGAACAGATCCATCTTTTGATCGATCGATGTGATGTTCCTGGAGATAAAATGGCCAGATGGATTTGCCTACGGTGCTCTTGCCGTAGGGATGATGAAGGTGATGTGGAGTGAGACCGGAGGCGGCAGGAGACAGAGAACAGATTTGCTGAATTAAAGGAATAGCAGCACTTATATTAGTTCGGGACTTTGTGTATTAGTGCTGAAGTACAGCTGGAATTTTTGTCTTTGCATTGATTGTAGTTGTGGCGGATGATAGAAATGCATGACAGGATTGAGGTTGTGTATGTTAGACTGCACAATGACAAAAGTCTCATTCGAAAAAGTTCAACTCCATTATCAGAGTCTTAAATTACTTTGTTGCTACACCTGCCAATAGTAGGTAAATTGCAAAAATGTACCCACTGAAAATATTGCTTACTGGCCGTGAAATTGAATTTTTTTATAATAAAAATATGTTTCTGTCTTTATTAAAGTGGAATCATTTTGCTGTTTATTTACTTGCATATTATTGACAAACAATGCAGGTCTTTTAGTCACACACAGCACCATCTTTCAGAAACTTAGCAATTCTAACGTTATGGGTTTGACATTTGCAGTCAAAACAAATTCTCAGAAAATACAGTCGGTACCAATATATTGAACAATTTCTTTACATTTTTCTAAGCCTCTGATTATGGAGTCCAGACATCAAAGAAAGATTATTTTATGTGTTTTCTGTTTAAAGGCTGGAATACACTACACGACTTTAAAAATCTGAACAGATTTAAAAAAAACTAGACATCACACATTTGCAGACTTTTTGAAAGTTTGCAGAGAAAAACAGGGCATCACACACTACGTGATAGAATCTGCAGACTAGCGCATAATTTCTGCAACAAGTCCAGAAAGAAAATCTTGGCAAAATCTGAGCAAAAGTCTTAGACAGCCTTAAAGCGGCAGTCCGTAGGATTGGCCTCTTTGTCGCCATCTCAGTTTGTAAATTGCTACTGCAGGTGATGTGAGGAGATATTTCTTTACGTGAGTTGTGATTCGGCACTGCTCAACTGCGCGGACGAGTCTTCACTGTACATCAGTAGCGCAGAATAAACGCAGATAACATGGCAGATGATATAACACGAAACAAATAAGAACATAAACAGACACAAATAGCGCAAATGGAGGCTGTGTTGAAGTGTTTTGATATTATTTCGGGTGCTGGGTCATTTTGTTATTTCTCATGGAAACTCCCGTAACGCGAACCAGACAGAAGATCCCTGAACGCGAAGATCCCTGAACGCCCTCAAATGCTGACAGGCACGGTCATACATCGCTGTACATCATACAACTATATATACTATATGCAAAGCCTCGTCATCATATCTGGGATATAAGTCCGTACATTTGAGTAAAATCACGGGCTTCACTTGTCCGTGCTAATGAAATACAGATGTGGGGAGGTCATTTCTAAATCACACGAGGTCCCCAGATAATACTATCCCGGGCGAATAGGTCTTAAATTACATTTATCATAACGAACATAAAGAGAGAAAGAACAACCGATGAAACTGTACCCGTCTATATTAACACAACAAGTGCACTACGGTTTTTGTGTTATTTATTGAAATATTAAAAATGTGTCTTACCTGTTCAGAAGAAATAAAGCGATGTCTGCATCCGTTTACAATCCTTTCAGATCACGGAGTACCCGCCACCTTTGAAATGCCTTGCCAATATTCATTTTCGCACGAGTCCGATCACATTCCCTGTTTCTTTGTAAACCGTCTTCAGTTCGTTCTTTCTTGTTTTTCACAAATGATGAATCCCCAGATGTCAACACTGCTTGGCGTTTAAAAGTAAAAGTACTAAACGCCGCCATAAATAATACTAAACGTTGTATGAAATCCTACCCAGCAGTTGTGAGTACACGCTATAAACCGCCTGTCACTCGCAGCATCCACGCGCTGGCTAGCAGCCGGATCCTCTTCGTTCTGTGTACGAATGTGACAAAATGATGCATAGACGAAAGACACCATATAAGGATCTCTGGGAATGTCGACCCGACAGGGCAAATTACAAACCATTATTACAAGCGTTCAGTGGTGAATCCAGCAAGGGTAGTGACACAGTTTTAAACACCGTGCTTTCATGTACTTGCTCAATAATTGGTTTTAGCTAATTTTTACTCCAAAAAACTTGCGGACTGCCGCTTTAAAACGAGGGAAATATGCATGTTACGGTTGTCACTAGAAAGCACTGACGTTTTTGAGAAAGGACAATGTTTTTTGTAAGAATTCTGTGAATTAAAATGCACAACCTTGAAGCAGTAATAACCAACAATTTGAGAAGAGTTGTCTCTTAATAGAACAAACAGTATTTGTTTAATTTTCATTTTTCTGTTCTCATTTTTATGGGAAAAACATCTTATTATGTGACAGTTCTCTGTTGCGGATGTGACAGTTCAGAAAGCGGCACTTACCTGACCATAAAGAAATGCTTTAAAGGAGACCTAGCATGTATTTTAAACCACCAAATATTGACATCTGACATATCAGTAAGGTAAAAACAGTTTTTAATGATAAATTTGACATTTACATGAAATTGCTTAACTGCATGTTTTAAAACGGATTTGATCTTTTTATTAAACACATTTTTTGATAAATAATGTGAGGAATATTCCACATATTTACAGTTGGTCACCGCATGTACTGAAGTTCTATCGAACAGACATACACTGGGCTAAAAGATTTAAAAAAATTCTATACCTTTTCATATCTTAATTGAATTGCTTATGTAAGTTACAACAAGCATATTACAAAAGAGCAAGAGAAAATCCGGTTTGGGTTGATAATATGACCCCACTGAATGTCCCCGTGCCTCATTTAAATGTATGTGGTGATTCTTCAACAAAGCAAAATTGGTTCTTGTTCTAATTGTGTTGTCTTAAAATGGAGGGCAGGAGCTGATGTGCTCACTGGCATTTTAGAGAGAAGAATGAATTGCTTTTTTTCCTGATTGAATTAGCCCGTGCGTGTGTGTGTGTGTGCGTGCGCTCAGCGAGCACAGTAGCAGATGTTCAGGTTGGAGTAATTGGTGGCCAAATCACAGCAAGCCCCCTTTAATGACTCTAATCTTTCTCCTCGACTTCACTTCCTCCACCTGCAAATCTCCATTTTTTTTGCTGCTGTTTATCTCCTGAAAGTCTCACACCCACCACGGTCCTCTTCATCCCGCACCTCCATCCACCTGTCAGACCCCCTGCAGCTCCAAAGGACCCGAGTTGAGAGCCCGGTAGGAGGTCCTCTGATTGGGGTTGGTCAGGCGTGTCTGCTCCTCCCCGCAGGGGGTGTGATGGAGCTGGCGATGCTAGATTGACCAGATTGATTGGGTTGTCCGTTGAATGCTCCAGATTGTTGGTGTCAGTGTATGTGATAGAGGGATCCATCTCTCTCTCTTTCTCTTTTCTGTAATACCTGGGGATTTGCTGCTACCCGCCTCTCTAATGGAGCATCCGTCCCTTGTCTCACTTTGGGCATGTTTCGATCACTCACTGTCTGAAACAGGAAGTGCACATACTGTACATAACGGGCGTTATTGGAATACTTGTTTCTGATTGGTTAGTTGCGGCATATGTGTGTGTTTTGTTTCAGGCAACACGATGATGATCGTGGTGGAGAGTATGACCAACGGGACACTTGACTCTTTTCTGCGGGTAAGAAAAGTATGGATTTACAGGACATTTTGACGGTTTCTTAGCCCCGCCCACAATCCAACATCTTTTATATTTGTTTATAGCAACATGAAGGTCAGTTGACCGTTCTCCAGCTGGTGGAACTGTTGAGCGGTGTGGCATCTGGGATGAAGTATCTTACAGAAATGGGCTTCATCCATCGCCGGCTGGCAGCTCACAAGGTCCTGGTGAACAGCAACCTGGTGTGTAAAGTATCGGGATTCAGACCTTTCCAGGATGACAAGATAGAGGCCGTCTACAGCACTCTAGTGAGTATTGTACCATAATGCAGCACTCTGAAATGATTCGGAATGAGTGTGAGGAGCCGATGGTAGTCAGCACATTTCTTGAAAAGTCAAAGCGCAGCTCTTATCTAGTTTCCATCAAACTTTTATGTTTTTCCTGACGGCTCAGCTGAATGTGCGGTGTGTTTAAAGGACTCCTTCATGCTTCTGTTATGATAAGATGAATGTGGGAGTTGTTGGGATACTAGACGGCACAATGCATCCGTCCCTCACACACACAGTGTGCTCATACCATTGTATTACTTCATTTTCAGGAAAGGAAAAGAGTAAGTACATTTTTTCATGTCAAGGTCAGATAATTGTATTTAAGCCCCACGATTTTGTCAATTGTAAAATAGATCTGTTTTATTGATCATATCTGCACTGCTGTTTGTAACGTCTGTTTTTAATGTTATGTTACCGTCACAAAATGTATATTTTAATTTAGTGGTTCTCAACATTTTGGACTCATTTTCCACAACAAATTTCTAAGTAATATAATATTCTGATGTATATTGTTATAAAGAAGTATATTTTGTATCAAAATAACTAAAAACTAAGAAATATCTTGATGTTGATATTTGTTTTATGTTACTTATTGCTTTTTTGTCTCAATTTAAACCATTTTACGTCATCTTGAGGGCTCGGTCCCCCTGCGTGAAAAACGTGATGTGTGATACTGTGAATGTGTGAACAAGTGATACTGTGAATACAGCTAAAGGTGAAGGTATACATAATATATTGTGACTATATTCACAATCTGGCTATATATACTGTAGCTTCTGGAACCATAATGCAAGTTTCTGGATGAACAGTTTGTAGTTCATTACATGACATAAAAAGGTCTCTTTTACTCTTTCAGCACAGGGGGAAGAGTTCTGTATTGTGGACGGCCCCAGAGGCCATTCAGTACCATCGGTACAGCTCGGCCTCGGATGTGTGGAGCTTCGGTATCGTCATGTGGGAAGTCATGTCCTTCGGAGAGAGGCCGTACTGGGACATGGGCAACCAAGACGTATGTCTATCTCTTAAAGGGACAGTTCACACAAAAATGAAAATTCTGTCTGCATTTACTCTGTCTACCTCAAGTTGTTCCAAATCTTTATAAACCATTCTTAACCACCATTGAGTACCATAGTAGGAAAAATTGATTAATACATTTCTGTTCTGTTAAACACAAAAGAAGATATTTTGAAGAGAGTAGGAAAGCAAACAGTTCTGGGGAAATTTTGACTACAATTGTAATGTTTTTCTACTATGGTATAGTCAATGGCGGCCTAGAACTGTTTGGTTACAAGACAACTTGAGGGTGAGTCAAGTTTTTAGTTTTTAGCTTTAGATGAACTGTATCTTTAATATCCCATTTCCTGTCTAGTTTACTGTACATTTAGCCTTGAGTTTTGCTTCACAACTGTTTACTCGCTTTCTCCATTAAACGGTCACATTTTTCTTCTCTTTCAAACCTCTTTTTTTGTGCGATTATTCTTTCTAGCTTCCTTTCTCTGTTGGTAGGGTGGGATTTTGCTGTGTGAAGTGGGGAGTCTTTCATTCATATATAAATTTAAAAGCGGCTAAAGCAAGGGGTGTTTTAAAAAGCCTCGGATAGAAAGTGTGTGTGTATGTGTGCACGCGTTTAGACTTCAAGTCCACTTTAGCCCTGTGACCAATCAGACTCAGAAGTCACGCGGCGTGTGGTCTTCCTTTCACTCCTGCCGCAAAGATCCTGTAGCCCAGAAATAAACACAGAGGAAGGACGTCATGACAGAAATAATGTAGTTTCATAAAAACGTTTCTAAAAAGCGCATAATCCAAATTATATAATGCGCATTTGATTTTTTGTTACAGCTGCGGTATATGCCCTTTCAATAATCATGTATCAAAAATGAAAATTCTTTCATCATTTATTCACCCTCTTGTCATTCCAAACCTGTATGACTGACTTTCTTCTGCAGAACACAAAATAAGATATTTTCATGAATGTTGGTAACCAAACTGGTCCCCTTTGACTTCCATTGTATGGACACAAAGCCACTGAGACATGTCTCAGAATATCTTCTTTTGTGTTCAAGGAATAAAGGTCATACAGGTTTTGATCGACATGAGGATAAATAAATGATGTTTATTGCATATACTGTATTTTGGTATTTGCTGAAAAACGCTGTAAATAATTCCTTTTTTTCCTAATTCCTAATTTTCTTCACCTTCAAATGTACATCTTCACCTTTACTTGTACATCACAGGTAATTAAAGCGATAGAGGACGGGTTCCGGTTACCCGCACCCGTGAACTGCCCGCCATCTTTGCACCAGCTCATGTTGGACTGCTGGCAGAAGGAGAGGACGGAGAGACCCACATTCACACAGATCCACAGCGCTCTCAGCAAGACCATCAGGAGCCCGGATAACATTGGGTCATCCACACTGGGACGCAGGTACCGAGACTGATACATTTCCCATCATGCCATTGTGCTCGTGATGTTCCACCTCCTTTGTAATGTCTCAATCTAATCACAAGGGGTGACAGGAAACACAAAGACTGGTGTTACTGCCAGGTGTGTACAGCAATGTGTGTGTTTATTTGTGATTGGATCCTTGGACGTCCTCAAATACTGTGTCACTTACAATGGGTTTTTCCTGCATAGAGAAATTGGAGGCGGCCGCCTCCGTCAAATGTCGGGCCGCCTCAGACTCTAGCCAGAATGATGTCGGGTGTCTTTACAAGAAATGTTGCGTGCATTTAACAGACTGTAATTTGTAACTGCAGTTGCGGCATTACGCCACAGTGGAGGCACTGTTTCGCTATCAGCACACCGAGGCGCATAAAAGAGTTGCAGAACAAGAACTAGCTGTGTTTCACGGCTGTTTGTTTTGCATCCAAGTACATTTCATTTCTTAAAATATCTTAAATTAACATAACGTCCATCATTGTAATGTCTTCAGCTGTGCAGTTGGACTGTGAATCAGCGTAAACTATACACAGCGAGTTCGCCATTATGAACGCACATTGCGTTCAGAACGACTTGCACACGAATGACTCATTTGAACCGATTCATTTACCGATTCAGTCACTAACGAATATAAGAGCTCATTGAATCATTTAAAGTGAACCACAGAGAATGCAAGATGTGAATGCGCTTTGCACATTTAGTAAGACTGGTTAAAGGTGCAGTTTGTAACAATTTTGCAGTAAAATATCCAAAAACCACTAGGCTAGTGTTATATATTTTGTTCAGCTGAGTATCTGAAATGTTTCCAACTACTTGTAAATCGTGAGAAAATCGCCATTCTAAACAATGACACGGGGCTGTGCAGTCGCCTGTCAATGGCGTCATATCCGCGTTACCCTTTGTTACCACCTTTACTGACGTAGAAACCGCATGACAACAGTGTCGTGGACAAATGCGGAAGTCGTGGCTAGCGTCTAGCAAGCCACTAGCTTGTTTCGAGCAGTCACTTATTTATGGACCACAATTATTCGCAACATTTATAAAACTTTACCTCATCTGCTAACATGATTCCTCGTTCCCGTCTGATTGATGGCCATCAGCGATGGAGTTGAAGACAACAGATCCCATCATTCCACGCTCCTTCACAGCGTCATCAAGCTACAGCATTGTTGTTTTGATCGTGCGCCCTCTAGCGGCGGTTTTTACAAACTGCACCTTTAATTCAGTTGGCTATTGTGGGCTGAAAAGTTAGTTGAAAATGATAGAAAAGCTTTATTTGATTAAAAAACATGTTTGTTTGAATCAAACTTAATATTTTTAATAGTTTTATATAACTTAATAATTGTCATTTTATTAGAACTTTTAATATTTCAAAGCCACTTAAAGGTAAGGTAGTACGTGAATGTACAAGATCAGGATGGCACAACCTCCGCCTCATTTTGTGCCAGAAAAAACTCTGAGTACTATATGGTATTACCGCATTTACCATGGTTAACTTTTTACGAAATCCGTTATGTCTCTGTCTGTTCCTCCAGGACTCTGGGTTCCTCCGTATCACTAGCAGACCGAACTCTCCCCTCCTTCCCTTCCTTTAGTTCCATTGGAGAATGGTTAGAAGCTGTAGACATGGGCCGCTACAAAGACAACTTCACAGCTGCTGGATACTGCTATCTGGAGTCAGTGGCCCGCATGACCGTTCAGTGAGTGATTGCATTGTGGGATTGATACTATCTGGGTTTCTCGGTTTGGGTCTAACCAGCTCTGTTGTTTTTCAGGGACGTGTTGAGTCTGGGCATCACCTCTCTGGAGCACCAGAAACAGATCCTGACTGCCATACAGACTCTTAGGGCACAGGTTATTCAGATGCACGGTCGAGGAGTACAGGTCTGACAAACGCACACACGCTCGAACTGGACGTTACCGGGTTTAAAGAGGAAAGACACGTGGACGTCTGTTCCCGTAATTACCCAGAAGGCCGTTCAGCGGTCAGGAGGTGATAACTTAGTCACTGCAATGGCAGTTTTCTTCCTAATCTTTTCATTTTTAGGTTTCTTGATCTTCGCTTTGGGCAAACATGTTTTTTTTTCACAAACCAACGACGAAACAATATCACAGAGGATTTTCTTTCAAATAACCTATGTGCTGATTTCACCTGCTTCATCCGCTGCCCCTCAAGCTTTGTCCTTTTTTTGTAGGACTCGGAGGCTCTTAAATTTATTTTAAGAACTCGTGCTTTGTAGCCACTGACCATGTTGTGGACTCGACCAAAAGCATGCCACCAAATCTTGGACCTTCAGCTCCTCAGACAAGGAGAAGATCTGTCTGTATCTTCAGAAAACAAGTCAACCGATAAAAAATCTTAAAACGTTGTAAATCCCATCTGTGCATTTGATTCTTACATCTGTTTTTCTTCCACTTGCTTTCGCCACGTAAACTGTTTTCGAATTTCAGAGTTTTATTTAGTGTCATCTAAAATCTATATTCTGTGTTGTGTTTATCGTTCTCGTTCTGTCTTAACTATAGACAATGTTTGCACTGCGGTATCCATGACTTACTTTATCTTGTACCATATTTATTAGAGAATTTATTTATGTGTTTACAGAAGCTTACTGGAATTCATCTGAAATTTGAATGCAGAAATTTCACGCCTCGGGAAACAGCGCACGAAATCTGGTCACATTTGCTGTGATTTCATCAAAATGCTTCTCGATCTTGTTTGTGTCATTTTATTTTGCCTGCACTTTTAAGGGTCGTCTGTGAACGGGTGGCCGTGTCGCGCATACACACGCTTACAGACATTTATTATGCGCTGCAGTGACGGCTGTTGGATACACTCGGATGTGTGTATTACTGGATGTTGCCATTGTGTACGACGGAAGTGGTTCTTCTTTGAAAAGAAAGTTCTGAATGTGCTAGTGTTATTGGATTTGGACTTTTGCATTTTTGTGTGATGTGTGCGTTGGGAACTATAGTCTGTGGGAGACTGAGATTCTGTGTGCTGAAACGTTCACATTTTATCATATAAACGGATCGGTTCAAAACGCAACAAAGACCATGGTGCACAAAAGGATTGTGTTACAAAATAGAAAAGTACAAAACAAACCGTAATTCATATACGTTTGTTCTTTTTTCAGGACATGAGCAATTATAAAGAATGTTGTGAGTGATCGCATCACATTTTTTACTGTGAGTGTTTGATAGACACAGATATAAAGAGCGCTTACGTGACTACCACATATTCATAATTATCTGAGACGTATCATTTTAAAACACAACGAACCCAAATGAATAATCACTTCGAAATCTAAACAACAAACTGTTCTGCACTGTTGAACAACCCTTTACAAAATAAGACCGGAGTCCCCCTTTGCATTGTGTGTATCATTCTGATCTCTGTTTGATACTGTAAATATGTATTTGAAAATGCAATCTATTTTTATAATTTGTTTGAATAATAATGTGATCCTTTCACTGTGTTTAAACGATTATTGTTTGAATTAGGCGAGTAGTGACGAATAAAGTGTCTTTCTTTTCGTTTTTCCTTTCGGTTGAAATTTTTCATGATTTTTACCTGGTAGAAAAACAGATGGCTGTTGCAATACTGAAACATGTTATTAAAAAAATACAATACAGGTACCGTCGGCTTTATTGTGTTTGCTTGCGGTCTCCTGGTTTCAAGCGTACCTGCCTGAATTCATATAAACAGTCTATTTTAATCATGTGTAATCAATGTCGAGGCAATCAAGCGTTTCCTGTCAGTTCAACCTCCTGAAAAACAGCAGGAAGCAAAAACACAATTCGCTGCTCTTGATTTTTTTTACCAAAAGGATTTTTTTATAAGGATTATTTTCCTATGAGAGTGAGAGAATTGGGAGCACCTTTGACTACTTGAAATCTGAAGCAGACTGTCATCTCTGTCAAAAAATGTTTCTGAGATCTGATCTTCATTTACCTCCCATGGTGCGATTTGTCTTTGTGATGATTTTAGACGCTGGGAAAGGGTTGAATAAGGTTTGTACTTGACGCATTTAAAAAGCAAACACTTCATAAAATAAACAGCAATCAGTTACCATATTAAAATCAAATAGATGTGCAGTAAAATGTTTTGATCTTCAGAGTAGCCGAACAGAAACATTCCAATCCAGACAATATTTTGAGCTGTTTGGTGCTCTCCTGCTAAAAAAACAACACATCGAAATAATAACCGTGAAAAGCAGAAAGTGTGAAAAGGACGGAATGAATGTTCTGACAAAAATAAAGCAGTTAATACTTCAACTTCCAGCAGTGAGAAAGCAAGATGCAACTGTGTGTGCGCGCGTGCACAAGAGACTGCTTACACGTTTTTGTGTTCAGATTAAAAGACCGTTCAGCAGGAGGCGACGGATGCACCTCTAAGCTGGTGTGAAGGGGAAAGTTTCCTTACACAAAAGTTTGATCCCGGCTGTTAGAGTACCAGACCTCAAATCGGATTTGGGAAATTAATCCGGATCGGGAGCAAGTGTGAACGAACAAAGTGAAGTGGGGCTTCTGGGAATGCGCCATCTCTCAAGGTGCAAACTCTGTAGATGCAGTTCATTCGCTGAGAATAGAGACGTCTAGCTGTGTGTATAGTTAAGTGATAAAGCAGCAGTGTTGGGTGTAACTAGTTACTAAGTAATTAGTTACTGTAATTTAATTACTTTTCCCTTGAAAAAGTAAAGTAAGGCATTACTCTTATTTTTTCAGTAATTTAATTACAGATACTTCTGATGTAAATAAACTAAATACTCTGTGTAATAAATGTGTGTGCAATAGTGGAATTGACATCAAAATTCAAAGTCTAACTTTAAAATCCGTGCTTTAATGTATAATTCTCACATTTGTAATACTTTGGTCAGTTAAAAAGAATACTTTATGTAGTTTAATATTATTTATTTGAATGAATTAAATAAGCCGTTTCATGTCTATCCTTGAATCACTTAACTAATCAAGGTGGATATAGGCTATAGAAAGTAATTAGTAATGTAACTAAATACTTTTTGGAGAGAGTAATTTGTACAGTAATCTAATTACACTATTGAATATGTAATTAGTAACTAGTAATTAATTACTTTTTCAGAGTAATTTGCCCAACACCGCAAAGCAGTAGTATTAGGGTCATGTGACTGAGTGGATGAACTAAGTGTACTTCTCGCTGGGTTTTAGTGCCTTTAAAGGGACAGAAACGCTAACATCCGGTCATTATTTTGCGTTCATCATGATTGTGTACCTATATATGCACTCATGTACAGTATATCACAAGAAGAAGAATGAAAATTATTACACGTATTTTACTCCTTAATATCTCTTATTGTTTTCACACAACAGAACGGTGGTTTCGAGAGAAACAAGGGTGAGTATTTTTTTTATTTAATTTCTGGGTGGACTGTCCCTTTAAGACAAAGTTTGACTGTCAACTTCAGTCAGATATCAACTCTTGAATTCTTTGCATACGCATTCATCTGAAACTCTCCTTTGAGTCATCCCGTCTGGGGTCATCTGTTCAAGCTGTTCTGCTCTGTTCAGAGGCTGTCACACATCATCAGATTATTTCTCAGGTTTTGGGCAAACCCAGATTAAAATTCCTGTGACCACAGATGAACACAAGGGCTGTGTCACCTATTTTAACTCAGTTTCTTCACTATTTTCCTCCTATCATTTGGTGCCTTGAACTCCCCAAAGCCACTTACCCTTAAATTTAGGTCACACTTTACACTACGGTATTAAATTTAAAGTGTAATTACAGTAAATGCTGAGCACTGGTAATGAACAACATGCATATATGCAATTATAAGAAACCGCTTATAATTACGTATTATCACTATTGTAATTATGTTAGAGTAACATTGATATTGCATTGTGGAAGACATACTTTTTTAAATCCCATGTAATGTTCTCTAGCCCCTTGTAATTTAACAGCCGAATGTAATCGTCTTTATTTCAAGCCATCCTGCTGTCATCAGAATTCAGTTTGTTCCAGAGGGTTAAATCTGAAGTGATCTCAAATCAGAATTCATTTCTTCATCATGATGAGCTAATGACCGCGCCTCGCAGTTATTATGGCAACAGTCTGTAAGTTTCAATGACCCACACTTCATTGAATTTAATAGCATCAGACAGTGCGGAAATTTAACTTGAATTTATTATGTATTATTAGTGCTTTTTGTTGCTGTTTCTGGACTTTACATTTCTGAAACTGGTCCTATAGGGTGAATTTTTGAGGATGTATTAAATCAGTTTCATTTTAGTTTACAAGTCAAGTCCACTACATCTGACAACTAGAAAAAATCTTTAATTTTGAAATTATGAAAAGGTGACAAATTTGTTGTAAAAATATTTTGCTTGGTTTTTAGTTTATGGTTTTTGGGGGTATTGTATCAACTGTAAGGCTGTTATTTTAATTCATGGGATTCCGGTTAAATATTTTGAGCAGGCTCCCTCTGCCCTGGGTGTACTATATAGGATCTTAGTGAATTTTCTTTATCAAATCACTCTGGAATACAATATTTTCATTTTTCTCCCTGATGGCTCTGTACAGTATGTTTTTATCCAGACAAGTTGGTGGAGCTGTTTCAGTCCTTTACTGCCCCTTAGTGGTTGTTTTAAGTATTACAGTGCAAATGCCAAACTATTTATTTTACACCTGTAATTTAAGAGTAAATTGATTGAAACAAGAAATGATTTATCATCGGGGTGACCCGTATTATAAGGCACAATGTGCAAAAAACAGAGTTAAAAACAGTAACACACATGGTCACAAATGATTACCGACCATCAAAAGGAGACATTATTAATTCCACTCTCATGGTTTCCAGCTCAGGCCCAGGGTCTGGGCTATAAAAGAGAATATGTGTGTGTCCTCCAGGATGGCTTTTGCTGTGGGTTTCCCTGCACCGTGTCCACTGCGAGTGTCCACTCTGACAAACAGGGGCTGAGTCTGGCCGGGGCTGCAGCCCACTCCATACTGCAGGGTGGCTACATACTTCAAAGTGTGCAGGGGGACCACGCGGTCATCGTGATCGGCTGTCAGGAGCAGCATGGGGGGGTACGGCGGCCCATCCCGAGGGGCCTGAGGAAGGTTGTGGAGGGGAGAGTACCTGTGGAGAGAGTGAGTAGATTTAATACTCCCAACCCACTGTGGCTGTGTCTAAACCCTTTTCAAGCAGTTTCCAGGGGTCTAAATGAAGAGTTTGGTTCCAAAATGAGATAACTTCGTTTTTAATTTTATTCAAAAAACATGTATTTTTATTGGGCATTCCAATTCATAGCAATCAAACTGCAGTTGGTTTGTTTTGATTTAAGCCATAATAACAAACAAAAAACAGCTAACTAACACAACAAAACACAATAAAACATGAAATCATAACACCGTTTTAAAAAAAATCATGTTTTTTGTTATCTCATTTTGGAAGCAAATTCTTCAAATGTATCAAAGTATGTGGAAATCCATTATTTGTGTAACAACTGTTATAAAGGAGTGGGTAAAAAATGTTACATAGAAAATGCTTTTATTGACTACCATAGTAGGAAAAATTGCTTTATACATTTCTTTGCTCTGTTGAACACAACAGGTATTTTGAAGAATGTAGCAAAGCAAACTTTTGACTACCATCGTCATTTTTCCTACTATGATAGTCAACGATGGCCAAGAACTGTTTGGCTACGAGCATTCTTCCAAATATCTTTCTCTCTGTTCATCGCATTTTAAACATGCATTTTAGTCTGGGATAAGGCGTGTGCCTTATCTGTGAAACCTGGCCTGTAAGATATTTTTTTGGTAATGTGGTTGAAGTCCTACTTTATGAGCCACTTAAACTGTTCAGGGTCATCCGCACAGCCGTAGTCAGTCGTCCAGGCGTGACCGATGGTAAACTTGTGAAACTTGAGCATGTCCATGACCCCGACCTCAGCCACTGCACAGCCGAACAGCTCGGGCCGCTGGTTCACACATGCCGCTGAAGAAACACACATACTACATTCAGACACACTGACACTTGTACACAAACACAACATACTTGACATGACTCAAATTTCTGAAGTAAGAACACACGAATCACCCACACACTAACTTTACATAGTTAAGATGTTTAAAGTGCTCACCAATAGGCCTACTGTTTTCAGCACACACAAACGTAAACTCACAACCAGGGCCGGATTATCCAATGGGCATTATGGGCACAGGCCCAGGCCCAGGGACCCATGCACGCTTGGGGCCCAGGCAAGGGGAAGAAAATTTCACATAACAGCGTTTACGCCATATTAGTTTGTGTGCGCACATGGAGATGCACACACAAAACACTGTTTCTGAATTAGAAAATCTGTCTTTTGATTTAGTCACTTTTACGAGCCATCTAGCGGCTTTTGTTCAGAAGAAGCACATAGCGACAAATCTATCCACTTCTTGGATAAACCTTAGCTTTCATTCAGTGCGAAAATGTCGCCAGTGCTGCCCCACGAGCGCGAGGTCTCTCTTTCCCGGTGTAGGGATCCCTTCTCTTGGCGTCACTCTGTACAGTGAGCGACAGGAAGAAGCACTACCACAGGTGACTCGTGAATAAGATGAGTACAAAACAGCGTTTCCAACAACCTGTCACTGTTATCGACTGTTTGGATATATAAATATGAACAAATTTCATCTGTAAATATGCACATGGTTACATAATGTCGTAATATATAGCCTAGGCTAAAGAAGTATACTTATAATACTCGTTAATGCCGTTTACTGTAACACATTAAACGCTTAAATAAGAACGTGATTCGCAAGATGCTTGTTATACAAATAAAGTTTAACAAATAGACAAATTACTCTTGTAGTACAATCAATGACAAAGACTGCCCATTTATTCTTAGAAAAATGAAGCACTTTAATTGCACTTTAATTGCAAAATTGCACTTAAGAATATTCTTAAGAACTTTCTGTAATTTATCTTAAGAAAGTTCTTATATTGTCTCTTAAGAACAGTTTTGCATGTCCTGCATGTTTGTGTGTGAATTAATGGAAGAATCTGATAGAACTGAATTTGTGGTAATGTGTGCTGCTTGCATATGCCAGTGAGTTACAGTATGCTGGGAAATGTCTTAATATTGTTGTTGCTGGTCCAGAAAAGCATTGTTGCAATCATGAGGTGTAATCCTGTATGATGGAGGATGTGTACAGGTGTTGATATTGTTATATCATAGTTTGTAACTTGTCAATGTAATCCTGTAAAAGATAGAGGTGTTTATACGCAAAGTACCCTATAGGCTAATTTAAAACTTTATTGTGTGCATGTGTGTGTGAGGGGGCGGTCCATAAGACACTTGTGCCCAGGGGCCTCTGAATTCTTAATCCGGGCCTGCCCACAACCCAAAAATTCCACACAATCTTACATTGACTCAATCCTTCCTCCTCTTTATGAATAAAACTGAGATTAAAACCACCTTGGCGTTGATAGCCGGTGTGTGTCGTCCATCAAACGACTACGTCTCATAAACGTGCTGTTTAAAAAGCGTCAGAAGCGCGCGTGGTGCTAAAAGTCTCTCGCTAAATAGCAGCGCACATTTTGTTCTCACAGCTGCGTGTACGTACGCGAGACTGATGTGAGAAACTCCGAGCGTGAACGTCGATGTCATGTTTACTCAACAGATGAACTAGCTGTGAGTAATGATGTAGCACACATCATTAAAGACGCACAGCTGCGTGACCGTAAGTAGTCATTAAAGCATGATTCTTATGCAATGTGAATAACTGTTAAGACTCGTTGACTGAGAGGATCTTGTTTATTTGCCTTCCAAGAAACGTACCCACAAGCAGGCCGCCGTTGGACGCTCCATTGATGGCGAGCCGGTTGGCGGTGCTGTAGCCCTCGCGGATCAGGTACTCCGAGGCACACTGGAAGTCATCAAAGCAGTTCTGTTTGTTTCCAAGGTTTCCAGCTGAAATTAAATGCAATACACTAAATTCAGCCTACTTTAAATACATAGACTGCTGAGAGCAAAGCACGCGATGGTTGCGAAATAAAAGGCCGTTTTAGGTAAAACGTGCCTTTTAAGAAAAGTTGATAAAAGTTTTACAGATTAACTTTTCTGTAGAGCTTGTTAATCGACGTCACGTCGCGTTGAATGTTGCGCCATCTTGGGAGGATCGCTGCTAGTGTGTTCAATGCAGTGTTTTGTTTTTCTTGTTTGATTAGGAAATATAACTATGGTAGGTCGGTCTTGCCGTGTTAAAAACTTCAATAGCATTATGCAGAGTCGTTTGTTCACTTTCGATTTCTCCATATATCATACAAAACAAGTAATTGTATACTTCAAAACAATAATAGCAGCGGAGTATGATCCTCCCAAGATGGCGACGCCACTGCAACATACGGCATGACGTCAGCTTCACATTCTCTATTAAAGCCACAATATGGAAGAATTTTGTTATGAAATGTCCAAAAATCACTAGCACAGTGTGATATATTTCATGCAGTTGTGTACTTGCATTATGCCAAATGTTCCCAAGAATGTGCAAATCCAGAGAAATTCCTATTTAAAATAATGGCCCGTCTCTTGTCTCCCTTGTATTTGTCCCATATCAGTGACTTAATATACGGTAGTGATGGGTCATTCTTGAACGATTCGTTCATTTTGAACAAATCTTTAATGTGACTCGGGAAGAACGAGTCGTCCCGGGGAGTGATTCCTTCAGTCGCGCATACGCAACATTCTATGGGTCCTGTACTGGAATTAGTAAATTAACTAATTTCTCTGTCCAAAGCTGTCACGTCACGTGACAAAAGAACGAACGACTCAAACCCGAAGACTCGGGAGGTGAACTAATCAATTTTCTTTCCGCCTCTGATTGCATTGGTTAAGCGTACGGGGCGGTCACGTGATGAACGAACGACTCAAACCCGAAGACTCGGGAGGTGAACTAATCAATTTTCTTTCCGCCTCTGATTGCATTGGTTAAGCGTACGGGGCGGTCACATGATGAACGAACGACTCAAACCCGAAGACTCGGGAGGTGAACTCAGGCCCATGTTAACATGCAACATTTTAATTATATTTTGCTAAAATTAAAGATATGACTCGAAAAAAGATTCGTTCATTTTGCTGAACGAGATTCAAAGGTCCGTGTCAGTAAAATGATCCGAACTTCCCATCACTAATATCCGGTGCTCCGCACTACCCTCAGTTTCCGTTTGTAGAAACTACGGCAACATGCAAATGCAGAAGTGGTTACAGCATCTGGGATGCAGCATCTGTTGTTCTGTTATTATGGATCACAATTACTCTTTGGCGAGTAAAGGAAACCCCATAAAGTGTAAACGTAGGCCAAATGAGGCAAACAGGCTTATGGACAAACGAATAAATAAAACAAGGATTAATATCCTTTTTAATATTAATAAAAGCGTTTTCTAAATGGAGAGAGCTTCGCGACCAACTTGGACTCGACAGAGACTCCGCTCTCGCATGTGTTTTAATAGACAGGAAAGCACATTTTTTTATTGTACACGAAATACTCATGCACAGATTATTTGAATAGTTATGAATGCAGTTACCCTATGAAATACAGTATATGTCGCACAAAAATATGTAACCAATAACGATTGTAAATGCTGTGGGTTCGTTCCAATTTACTTTTTAAATGACGACTGTATGACTGTTTTAAACACGTAAAACTGTGTAGCATTACGCTACCAAATCAATTGACGAAGTCCAATATCAGTAGCGGGCTAACGTAGCATTACATTCCACGTTTCTTGCAAGCTAATTCATTACGATGACATAAAATAAAATTAATTCATTAACTCGTCCGTGAACATGATGGGCGATCTCCATACGCCTCTGGATGGTGAAAACATAATTCCACTCTCCTACATAACGTCATTTAGCTTCGCCTTTTGTTGTTGTTTCGAAAGTGCACCATCTAGCGGTCCAAATATTCCATATTGTGGCTTTAAGGGGAAACATTTGCCACCTGGTTTGAATTTTAAGATTTTAGGGGAAGCCCACTTATTTGTGACCCTGCTGCTAATAGGTTTTACATTGTCTGTTGCCAGGGTTGCCAGATCGTAACAAAACTGTCCCAATGTCCAATTAAAACTTAGCCTAACTACCCCAGCCCAAATACCTCAACTTAAAATATACAATTCCTCATACCTAAAATACATAATTAATTTTTTAATACATACCTGTTATGCATTTCACACAATATCTTATTAAATATTAAAATCATTGCATGGTAGTGATCTGTTTTCGTAAATTTTTCTTTATCTTACATTTAAAAATAACCACTGATGAACAAAATTCCTCCACCTTTATCCCATGGAATAAAAAAAGTTTAAAAGTAGCCCAATTCTGTGGTGAAACGGGACTTGGCAACCCTGCTTTTTATTTTGCTTAATCCACTAGGGGCGCTGCCTAAACTGTTTTAAATACTCGCACTTAAATATTCCTGCAGTGTGACAAATGAGTTTCCCGAGTTGGGCGAATACAGATCTGCTGTTCAAACACATTACCCAGTGAGCGATGTCTGTGAGACAAATTACTCGATTAGATACATTAGATGTTCTGCGTCTTGCAGATGCTTTTATCAAAGGTATAAATTAAATCAGTTTGTATGTTCCCAGGGGTTCAAACCCATGACATTAGTGTTGCTAATGCAATGCTTTCCCACTTGAACTACAGGAATCCTCATTAAATACATCTGAGCCTGAGTGAAGTGAGTGTCTGATGTACCTTTATGCCAGGTTTGGCCGTATTCTCCTCCTCCTCTGATGTTTGCTACAGCCAGGATGCCACCCAAGTGTCTTATGAAAAGCAGGTAGGCTGTACTGCACATGCAGAGAAAGAACCTGTTAATCTTCATATTTCGCCACCACACAATTTTCCTAAAAACTGTTTTTCCTTCTGTCTTATTGAGTTGGACAACAGCTTGCTTTGTACTGACTTGTAGTATGGTTGAATGGAGTTCTCGAATCCTCCGTAACCATAGAGAAAGACTGGATGAGAGCCATCTTTTTTAATGCCACGTGCATGTACGAGGAACATTGGTATCTTTGTACCATCTTTACTGGGGTAAAACACCTGCAACACACAAGATTACAAAGGTTTCACAGATGGGCATTATGTATTTCTTTGTAACATATGTTACAAAAGAATGGTATTTTACGATCGATAATAGTCTGACCTGAGTCGTCTGGTAGTCGCTCGGCTGGAAGCCTTTCACTTCCACCTGACGGAAGACTGTGGGCTCAGGGTTGGACTGACTCAGGTCACAGTGGTAGATTATTCCTTGGATATTAAAAAAGAAAATTAAAAAACTCCCATGATCAAAAAATGCGCATCGTTTTATTTCCACAGACGGTCACTTGCCCACTGTATATTTTTATTTCATTAAAACTGTCTGCGGCACTTGGAAAATAATCCTCACATTTTTTTCCATGCACTTTTGGTTGTTTTATTAAGCGTTAAAGTGAGTCATAATGCAGGATCATCATGATGATGAGTAAATGCTGACAGAATTTTCACTTTTGGGTGAATGTATAGAGTTCAGGATTGGGCTTTTTTAAGCTCTTATATAGCACACTCAATAAACCATTTACATAAGTAAACCTCATGCTATCCTCGTGGCCGCTGTCATTTTGGAATGAAAAAGGTCTCCTCATACCGATGCAACTGATAGAAGCACACAATTCTCTAGAAAGCCACAGCATTTCAGTTTGTCTTCGCTGGAATTAAGAAGCCTGGTCAAACCTGGAGGTTTACATACTTGTGGCCATGCATCGTATTTTGGCGTAAAAAGTGTTGCGTGATCTGTTGGTGGGATTACCTGGTGTAGTAAATGATGTGAACTTGTAGAAAAAATCAGGGTGCTTCTTTTTGCAGCTCAGACCGACCACAGTGCCCACGTCTAACGGCAGATCTCGGATCAGCTTCCCAGAGTGCAGCTCATAGAGTTGTAAGATGTCCTTCACGTCATGCAGGTAATTCACCAGCAGGTAGCGCTGGTTCACACACTCCACAAAGCCTGAAGACCAGACACAATCACTCAGGCAGGCAGAGCTTCTCTGTTGATTTTTTTTTTTAATAAAATATTTTGGGGGAAGAGGAACTGTGTGTGTGTGCGTGCGTGCGTGCGTGTGCGTGTGCGCGCGTGCAGGCTTATTTGTGACCAAACATGCATATGACAACTAGTCACGACTCATAAGACATGCAAAAACCAATGAGATTTGAATTTATAAACATGCCACCATATTTACTACATTGATCTGTGTGTTTCCATGAATACATGACATTATTTAATTCGATTGTTTTCTTTTACAAATGGAGTCATTTGGATTACTTTGATGAATGTCACCATGTTGACCCCCATATAAAAAGTTAACATGACAGCATTTTAATATAAATGTATTAGTTTGTGTTCAATTGAAGAAAGAATGTCTTCTAGATCTGGAAAGGCATGAGGTTGAGTAAATTATGAGAGGATTTTAGTTTTTATCCACTCTGTTAAATAGTTTTTAAATGAAATATTGTACAGAACAAGAAAACATTCCACAGAAGTTCATCCTATAGTCATAGACTAAAAGTGATAAAAAGCAGCATAGCTCATCAGATTTAAACATCCAGACATTAAAGAGATGGATCATTTACCCACCCTCATGTCATTCCAAACCTATGACTTAAGATATATATATATATATATATATATATATATATATATATAAGATGACTTATATCTAGATATTTTGAATCACGTTGGTTACCAAACAGCATTAACCCTGTTGACTTCTTTTGTGTTCCACAGAAGAAAGAGTACAGGTTTTGCACAACATGAGGGTGAATAAACGGTGAGAGAATATTTTGCCTCCTCCAGTCTTCCGCTGTGTATGTTTGATGTTATCTTACCCAGGACATCTTTCTCGTGCTGGGAGATGAGGGATCTCCAGTGTGTCTGGTCCGGTTTCTGCAGATCTATGTTAATGAGGCGGTACCGCGGAGCGTCCAGGTTGGTGCGTAAAGTGAAGACAGTGTCCTCATTTGTGATGTAGGTATATTTAGCTTCAAACGTATCAACCAGCTTCACCCATGGCAGCAAACCTAGAAAAACAACAGTAAAGTGTTTGTGTGTTTGCGTGTGTGTTATAAACCACACTCAATGAAGTTTCAGACAGTTTGACAGAAATCTCATTGGCCTGTTTGGTAAGACAAATGCTGGAATGTTTTTTTGTGTTTTCGTTTTTAGGCTCAACCCATGTTTCAAACAATGACACATGCGAACAGACCTGTGATGCCATTGGGCAGCTGCTGCAGGTCGCAGTACCACAGACGGTTCACCGGCTCGCATCCCTCAGTGATTGACAAAACTGCAAACCTACCATCATCAGAAATCTGAAGTAAAGGGAAAAGGAGAAGAGAAATAGAAGAATGATATGTGAGGAAAAAGAGAACAATGTAAAAATAGAGAGTGACTCTTTATTTTAAGCCTGGATAATTTTATTATATTTCATCATTTCATCGAGTAGGCACAAGTCGCATCATGTTTTCCTTCTTAACGGGGTTTTTGTTTAAATATGGTCTTCTTACTGTAAGGCTGCTGTGCCATTTGGGGTTTTCAGGAAATTCTGCCACCAGGATGTCTTCTGATTGGCTGGTGCCAATCACATGGTAGTAAAGTTTCTGGTTTAGGTTTGTTGTGGTCTCAGTACCTAAAATAGACATGACACAGCCTAATTAGTCCACTTACAACAAAAAATATTTTTTTGATTCATGACAAACAAGAATTCCAAGGAATTCATGTAGTTTAGTCACATACCATCTGCTTTGCCACCTTGGCGAGGGTAGCAGTTGTAAAAGATGCCTTTGGCATCATGGGTCCAGGCCAGGCAGCTGAACTTCACCCTCTCCAGAACATCAGGCAGCTGGGTGAGATCATCACATTTCAGGAAACGTACAGTGACCCAATCAGAACCTGCACTGCTCAGACCATAGGCAAAATACTCGCATTCCTCTGACAGGCGACCCACTGCAAACCAACACAGAGCAGAGATGATTATAATGTGCTATGGTGACATGTTTCCTTGAAACAGGAAGCATGTGTGGAACATATTGAAGAAGTCATGTATTAAATAGCCAAAAAATTGCTCCTTGCTAATGCTAGTTAGAGGTTTATACAATATTATGTGGGTGAAAATAAGACTGTAGGTGGGACAACTGGGAACATTGTCACGGAGAGGGGACCACTAACCAGGTCTTCAGGCTGTTTTTAGTTTAAAGTTTTGTCAGCTGAATACTTGGCATTCGTTTATATAATAGTATTACACCTGCATTTTTATTCCTACCTGAAATTAAATATTCTTCAATTAGTCCTATATGAAGGAGGGTTGTGTTCATTTTACTGCCTAGAAATGTGTACACTTTCAAAACGAGTTATTGATATTTTTGAAGAAATTTTCATTTAAAATGTGTATTTATAAATATTGTGGCAGCATAAGCTTTGAAATGGAGTTCGACAGAAATTCACTCCATTCAGATTTAGTCGGTGTTTCTGCAGTCTTAATTTACGCTTTTTTGTCAGACTGCAAAATACACTGACAACTACAAAATACATGGAATATACCAACATAAAAACACTGCAAAACAAGACAAAGACCATAGGCAAAATACATTCCTCTAGCAGATGAAAAGAAAGCAAGAAAAACACACTGCAGGAAAGAAAGGTCAAAACAAAGATATAAAAATGAGGAAGCTGTGACAAATCAGGGAGGGGAAAGCTCTTTACCTTTATGTACACTCTTAAAAACAAAGGTGCTTAAAAGGTTCTTCACAATTCCATGCATATTATGTACACATACGCATTTCATAAATACAAAAATTCCAGCAAGTGTAAAGACTAGCAGTCCTATTAGGGTTGACCCTTATCTTTAAAAATAAACTTTTATCACAGATACTCCAGGAAATGATGGATAAGGGAAAGTTGTTGGAAAGTGAGGCTTCCCATATATGCAAATAAACCAGTTTGTTATTATACAGAGAAATCCTTTCATAGCTACAACGCTACTGTAAAAGGTATTCAGTGAATACCCATGACTGTGCTTAAACAACCAAGGGTGGGTTAAACAACATGGTGACTTTTAAATCGTCCTCAGCATGGTTCAATGCTTTGAACAGACATAGTCACCGTGGTTCAGAAATCGACACTGTGGTTAAAGGAATAGTTGACCCAAAAATGAAATTTCTATCATCATTTATTCACCCTCTTGTCATCTGCAGAACACAAAAGAAGATATTTTGAAGAATGTTGGTAACCAAACAATGGACGCACCCAATTCACTATTGTATGGACACAAAACCAATGCAAGTCAATGGGTACCGCCGTTGTTTGGTTACCAACATTCTGTAAAATCTCTTCTTTTGTGTTCTGCAGAGGAAAGAAAGTCATAAAGGTTTGAAATGACAAGAGTGTGAATGAAAACAGAATTTTCATTTTAGGGTGAACTATCCCTTTAAGTTTTAGAAAACCTACAAGAATATAATTAGGAAATGTAATAAGTTGAGTTCAGTTGGGTTGGTACAAGCATCTGAGCCCAATATGAATAAATGATTTCTTTAAGAATCGGCTAAAAACACATCTCTTCCGTCAACATCTGACCCATTAGTACAGTCTTCTACTTCTTTTCTACTTTCCTATCCCCCCAAAAAAACAAAAAAAATCTTCGCTTCATATACTGTGATAGGCTGACTGAGACCTGACACCTAAGCATTGTTGTACTTTTGTTGCACAAATTGCTTCTACTGTTTTTCCCCTACTTTGTACGCCGCTTTGGATAAAAGCGTCTGCTAAATGACTAAATGTAAATGTGTGTGAGCATTTTATCAGTGACCACAACTTACTCTTTAGAGCCACGGTTCCGTCCTCTGAAAGTGTGTTTGGGTCAAAGAAGACAGACGCGGGACTGTTTAAAGAATCCTGCACATAAAGCACGTCCTGGTTCTGCAAACCCTCATTGTGGAAATAGAAATATCTGCAATAGAAGAGCTTTCATGTAAATCACCATTTTGTCATCAATGTTAGTTTTTTGTTGTGTGGTGGTAACGTGAGCTCATTTCTTTGCTTACATGATTTTTTTAAGTGTTAGTTTACATACAGTACATGGATTGAAAGTAATGCTTCTTTTTCTTCAAATTAAAATGCTGATTGTTATTTTATATACACTACGTTGGTGCATTCCTTTCTTCTTCTTTTCAGAGAATGGATTTTACACTATTTCAGTGTGAAGTCTTGTGCCCTTCAGCGGTGGTCTCGTGCAGTGTTTGTTGTCGTGTGTGGTTTGATCACTACCTCTTTCCTCTCTTGTAGGGGCAGCTGTATTTGGGGTAGTTGTATAGCTCGGTAAGGCGCTGGTGGAACTGTTCTTTGACTGCACACTGTTCCAGGAACGGCATGGTCAACTTGTTTTGTTCTTCGACAAACATCTGCAGGGCAGGGGGAGGTACAGTGTGAAACTGGCAGATTGTTGTCATGCACACACAGAGAACTTGTTTATATGTACATTTTCTTGCATGTTTCAGAGCTCCAGTCATGTGGGCAATGGGCGGAGACCAGGAAACTAAACAGGGTGAGCCGAAAAAGTCAATGGTGGTATAGATTGTTTGCCCACATATGTGATAAGGGACAGAAAGCGGTTATAGCCTTCCAAAGCTCGAATCCATAAAGTCAATGCAGCGTTCAGATAAAGGTATTAAAATGTAGATGAGTGGTGCATCAGGGTATGACAATTCAAGATATTTACTTCATTTGTGGTACTAAAGCGTGCGCAATTTAGTTGGGGGCTGAAGTGCTGCCTAGAAATTGTTTTATTTTACATTTGAAATCAGACAAGCAATCCCGTTAAAGGGATAGTTCACCCAAAAATGAAAATTCATCATTTACTCACCCTCAGATTGTTCCAAACCTGAATAAATGTCTTTGTTCTGTTGAACGCAAAGAAAGATATTTTTAAGAATGTCAGTAACCAATTAGATCTCATCCCCGACTCTACTATGACAGTAAATGGGGAATGAGATCTGTTTGGTTACTGACATTCTTACAAATATCTTCCTTTGTGTTCAGCAGAAGAAAGAAATGTATACAGGTTTGGAACAACCTGAGGGTGAGTAAATGATGACAGGGTGTTCTTTTTTGGACTCATTACTGTCCCTTTAATGGGATTGCTGAGAATTTGTATGTGGTTTGTATTTTTGTGGTAGGATTTGTATGCTGTAAACAGACACATTGGGCCTTGCATCTCATCTCATGTTTAAGAATGAATTCGATGGTTTATAGCTGTGGAAAAGACAAGAACGTCTTATGGGACTATAAATGAATTTGATGGTTTGTGTTATTCTGTTTGGGTCTCCTTGTAGGTTGCATTCAAAAGATGAAAGTGTTGCTTTTGAGGCTGTATTCCAAGGAAGGAAAGCATCAAGGCACATCCGAATCCAACGATTGCATCACTTCCTCTCTGAGCAGCATAGCATTCTTCACTGCCTTTGATATCCCACAATCCTGTGTGTGTGTGTGTATGTGTGTGTGTGCGTGTGTGTGCGTGTGTGTGTGTGTGCGCGTGCGTGCGTGCGTGCGTGCGTGCGTGCGTGTGTGTGTGTGTGTGCGCGTGCGTGCGTGCGTGCGTGCGTGCGTGCGTGTGTGTGTGTGTGTGCATCCACGGTAAGGTGATTTATTGAGCTTAGAAATTTAAAATGATGTCTGAGAAAGTGTTTGAAGAACAGTTTCTGTATAAGGTTTTAAGTTTTATATTTATATTCAACAGTTTTTGATTGTGTTTCTTACTGTCATTTTTAAATACAGTATGCGACTGGTTATCGCCAAAGTGTAATTTCATTTCCCTGCTTGTAAAGTCTGTTGTATCTGGTTCCAGAGGTGCCTTAGAGTGCAAACGCTGCCTGCCAAGTCATTGCCTGATAGGATGGTGAAGCAACAAGTGAGCTGCGTACGTTCTCGGACACAGCCGTAGGATCAAATTAACACAACAAATACAGTAAAAACAGAAACATCGGCACTGTGGGAACTTTGCCCTCAGCTTACGAGCAAAGCACACAAAACATTATGCAATGACTTAATTCATATGAAAAGATGCCTGCAAGGGAGTTAGGGTGAAGTAATCATACTTGTATTAGGAACATCAGAAGTCAACGGGAGGTCAGAGACGTGGCCTGCCAGGTGGCACACAAGTCCCAACATGTTGGGAACCTAAGTTTAAATCTAGTTTGTGTCATTTCTTGATCCAGACACACCCCATTTCTTTCCCCATAGTTTCCTGTCTCATTACCAGCAAAAGCCCATGTTTGTTAAAGGGATAGTTCACCCAAAAAAATGTATATTCTATCATCATTTATTCACGCTCTTGTCATTCGAAACCTGTATAGTTTTCTTTCTTCTGCAAAACACAAAAGATATTCTGAAGAATGTTGTTAACTGGCACCCATTGACTTGCATTGGTTTTGTGTGCATACAATAGAATTGAATGGGTGCCGGCCTTGTTCGGTTACCAAGATTCTTCAAAATAGCTTCTTTTGTGTTCTGCAGAAGAAACTCATACAGGTTTAAAATGACAAGAGCGTGACTTCATGATGACAGAACTTGATGCTTTTTGGGTGAACTATCCCTTTAAGGGTGGTCCTTAGAATGTATGAAAGTGGGTCACCTTGGTCTCCTCGCTGTCAGGGTCCTCCAGCCAGTGGTATGGATCTGGGACCTTCACTCCATGATAATCATTCACCTCGTGAAACACAAGCACAACAGAAACTCAGAATAATATTGACAGGAACAGTCAGTAAACATAAAGAATTGCATAAAGTTGCATGTTTCAGGCCTTCAGGCAACATGTTGAAACGTCTGCAGGCAAGTAACCACTAAGCATCAAAATGAACACATATTATGACAAACAGCAAATGCTCGCTCATGTGATCCTGTCAGATTCCTATCATTGGTATTTCTGAGCATTGTGTTTCATGTGTTTTGAAGAAAGAGGAAGACGAGGCAAACGAATGAATGAGACGCCGTATGAACAAAACCCAGAGTGAAAGAAGCACTAACCTTACTGTCATCTCTCCGCGCTTCTGGGTATTTGAAAGCCATGTTGGTGCTGTGTGTTATTAGTTCTTGTGTAAATTCAGTTGTGTATTTGTGGCTTTTGTCCGTGGGCTTTTACGCCTGAGTGAGTCAGCTCTGAAAAGTGAAAGTAAAACCAAACACGTCTCTCTCTCTTACCCTTTTCTCTTTCGCTTACAGTCAGGCAGCTCTGCATACAGGAAGTGATTTCACACTGGATTGGTCAAGCCAAAGTGGGTGGGGCCAGAAACGGATACGTTTACTTCAGCACATGCTGTTTCTGTTTCCAGAAGTATGAGTGTCTTAGAAGGTTTTCCAGCTTTGCTTCTGTTTAGTATTGTTTCTTAAAGGTACACCTGTTAAACATTTACCATTTACATTTTTGACGTTTTGATGTTTAATGTAATGTGACGAAGACTACAGTCAGTCAGCAGCCCAATACAAGCCGAGATGACATCACAGGTGGAACGCTACTCAGTTAATCTCTTTTGTTTTAAAATGTTGCTCACAAAAGAATTGAATTACTCATATTTTAATTATGGACAGATGAATCAGTAATCATAAGATAACACTTACATTTTTCTAGATGGGAAAATGCTGTTACCGCTTTTATTGCTTTAACAAACAAGGATACTTTAAAGGGATAGTTCACCCAAAAATGAAAATTCTGTCATCTTTTATTCACTATCTTGTCATTTCAAACCTATGACTTACTTTCTTCTGTAGAACACAAAAGGAGGTATTTTGAAGAATGTTGGTAACGGAACAGCGCTGGCACCCATTCGTTTCTATTGTATGGGCACAAAACCAATGCAAGTGTATAGGTACCATCGCTGTTTGGTTTAATAACATTCTGCGAAATATCTTCTTTTGTGTTCTGCGCAAGAAAGAAAGTCATACAGGTTTGAAATGACAAGAAGGTGAGTAATTTTTGGGTGAACTATCACTTTAAGTCTTTCATGCATCAACTTTTTCTCCAGTTTTGTGACTCTTGTAATAACAGAGAATGAAAAGATGATCGTCACCCTTTTACTTAAGTTTTACAAAGGGCTCACAAGCAGTCATTTGTACTTCATTATGCTACCATTTTAACCCGCAAAAAAACATCACACCCAGACTATTCTGTGCTTTTCTTCACAGCGCTTTGTTGAAGTGCATTTTTTGCAGCAATAAGCGCTCGGCTCAGTCAAAACAGACGGTCGCTGAAAGACAGTCTCGACAGAAAATAAAGTGCGAAAAGCGCGATGAAGAAAGGGAAAGACAGAGAGAGAGAATGTTTTGTCCGGCATTTTAATTACAGGGCAGGTGATGTTTGGGAGCAGGTGTGTGAAAGGTATCCTGCACTTTGTGTGTTTACACGCGGGCTTGAGTCACAGTTCACATGCCTGTGGTGCGATAGCTGTCACTGGTCTCCATTATGTTGCTACACATCGAGAGCTTTTGATGATACACACGCCCTCAAATAATCACATAGTCCCACCATGGTTCCGGTGTCTATGTAAGAGCTTGTGTTTGCACACTTCCCCTCATGCTAATTATATTCCTCTCTGGCCTTCCAGTAAATATTTTCTGGAAATTATGGTTTCTACAGACTACCGTCACTTTTTGATGCAAATATAGGAGGATGTTTTGGGACGGTGAGCAAGACGATTCTAAGAAGTAAAGATGATTTAAATGTGTATTAGGATTAAAACTGAGCTGACTATATAGTTCTTAAAAAATTACCGGACAATTGAACTTTAAAGTTTAAAGGAACTTAAAAATGGTTCACCTATTGGATTGTATATTAAAATGTTACAGGAGTATCGTTTTAGCACACGGCAGCCAGGCAAAGTTAGACAAGTCTCTTGACTTTTCGGTAACCTTTTGAAGAAAAAATCACCGAACCATGTGCTGTTGGCAAACAACACTGTTGAACCAGGAAGAGACAGACAGAAGTGTTTTGACTTCTCAGGGACCTTTTGAAAAAATTCACATATGCTGATGGCAAACAATCAAGGCAAGCTGTAACCAATCTGCAGGCCGAAAAACAAAAGGGGGATGCAACGTCATCGACCAAGAAATGATCACCCCATTTACTAGAGAAAATGATGATTCAGGGGGGGGAATACCATTCTGCCAACATGTGCATGGCTGGAAGCTCTATTCTGAGACGAGTGGGTGCAACAGGGATTGGATCTGTCACTTCTGTATGGGAAAAATCAATTCAGCAGACAGGGAGTGAAATTTGAAACACGAACGTGTATCACGAACATTCTTTATGTTTTCCAAACATCTCTGTGATGAAACCAATACTGGAGAGTCCCAACTGAGTAACATACGGTAGATCAATGGTTTGCGTGCTAGCCTATGCTCGGACGTAAATGACTTGTCTGGAATTCATCAACAGTTGCACAATTCACTCATATTTCTCATACACAGACAGGTTAGTAATCTGCTGTATCTCCTTCCGTGACTGCTACCATATGTCAATTTGTGTAGATCGTAATTCTTGACTTGACCGACTTGCTTCGAGGTCTGTTTGAAGAAACCGTATGGACAAATCGAGGATAAATTTGCGACAAGAGAAACAGATTTAAAGAAATTGACAGTGATTTTACCATGGTAAAAGAGCATTGTTATACACATGTTTAATAAATAATTACTAATAACAATGATCATGAAAAGTTTGTTCACCAGGTAATATAGGCCATTCGTGTTATTGTGGGATGTTTATGGTTATCAAACAACATGCCACACTGATAAGAAACTCTTTAATGTGCAGTCATAGGTCTACGTACAGTATCTCACCTATTTTACAATGGCTGTCAATGGCAGGATTTATAGTTTGTTTTATAAGGTGTTTCGTTCAGGGTCTGTCTTTAAAAGGGAGACGTCAAGTCTGTTCCAAGAGCTAGTGTGCTGCCTTGCTGTCTATTGCCTAAGTACAGTAGGTAGCTTCTTTCTAAGGTAGTATCTAACCCTCAAACCTCATAAATTACTCATTTGAAACACTCTACGTAAACAGCTATTCCATGCATCTTACAAGCAGAGAATCACACAAAAAACATGCAGTGTGATGTTTCCACGTAAACACCCAACAATTCACAGCTGATAAACATACAAATTAAGTGGAAAAAATTAAGAGACCATTTCAGAATCAGTTTTTCTGATTTTATGTGTTTAGGTAAAATCATGTTTGTTTCAATCTGTGAACTACTAACAACATTTCTACCAAATTTCAAATAAAACTGGAGAAACAGGTCGAAAGAGACACTGTATTTTTTAGACCTCAATTATTGCAAAGAAAACAAGTTCATAATCACAGTTTTCATGTGTCTTGTCATGCTGTCAGTCTTTCACATTGCTGTTGGAAGACTTTGTCATTCCTGAGGTGATTTTGTTGAAATTCAACAGACACTGGAGTGGAATGGTCACAATGCATCTAGAAGTGATGATTATATTTTAAATGGTCCCTTTTTTTCTGTGGCTGTACTATGTGAAATGATGTATATTTCATTGTGTTTTGAATACTCTTTAGTGTTGCATGAATTATATTTATAGACATTTCAACTATCTCATCCACCATTTTTCACTTGTCTAATTTTAGTGCTTTGTGGGAGTGCCTTTTTCACAAAGTATATCAATCCTAAAATTTGGCCCAAAACTGTATCAACTCAAAAAAAAAAATGTTGGGTTATTTTCAACCCATTGGGTCCGAATGGGACAAACCCAACCGTTGGGTTATAAACTAATCCTTTTTGTTTGGTCAAACCTGGGCATTTTCTAGGTTAATTTAACTCTTTTTTTTGAGACTAACCCAGCATTTTTAACCCAGTGACCAATTTATTAAATTCTCGACCTTTTGAAGAAACACATTGGGTTTTGCAACAGAGCCAGCATGTTTAGTTATGTTTCTTTATAACTATCAGTGAAACAGACCAGGCTTGGTTGTTTGAGCGTTATGTGTAATTGCATTGTTTAGTGTTGACAGGATTGTTTTACAAGAATGTGTTTCCTCTTACAGTTTGTCAGTCTGGGCAGTTTCTCTCAGCTGATATTGCTGTAGGGTAAAAGAACTCTGTGGTTTCTCCACTGTGGTCTTCATCCCTCATGGGCAGCCCAGGAAGTAGTTACCCCAAACACTATTCCTCACTGACAGATATACGATAACATCTGTATTCGGGATGTACGCAATTGAAAACATTCCCACAGAGGCAGATAAAAACATCTGATCAAGAGGCACCTGACATTGATTTGATCCCAATGATATGTGATGAAAACCATCATTCACCCTACAGGTGAAGTCATCCGTCATTAGAAGAAACAGTGGAAAGCACGCGTCATACAGTCTGGCGATGACTAAGAAAGTCACCTGTTCGTAATAGTTCATCGCGCCTACACAGAGTTTGCAGTCCAACAATAATAAATCGCTCCGTCAAAATGCACACCTACAATAAAACAACTCGGCACTTTCAGTATGTTTAGGCAGTGAGTCAACAGGATTTGAATCAAGAAAGGATAATGAAAGTCATGTAATAGCCATCTAAAGCTGTCTTTGTACTTCAAATGATGTCTTATATCTTCTTGTTGTTTGATGATGTGCAAAATATGCTCAACCATATATTCAAACTTATGGATTGAATGTGAACTTTTTGTTTGCTGTTTGGAAATGTAAAGCTTCTGGGGAAAGTTGCTTCAAAAGCCAGACATTGTCTATATGTAAATAATGTACCAGTGGGGCTTTAAACTGAATAAATTGAAAGACACAACTTCTCCAACAAAAAGTTTCACTGTGCATTTTAACAATCAGTAAATTTCAGGATGACAGAGAGAGAAAGGAACAGGAGCCGGGACTCAAACTCGGGTCGTCTGAAACACGTTTTCGAAACATGCACAGGGAGTTTGTTGTTGAACCTCGCAACCGCTTAGACGGGCTAATTCATTAAGAGAGAGAAAAGAAGAAAAATAGGTTTTGAGTTTCAGACGTCTAATCCGTCTAATCCCTGTGACTGAAAGGACAGCATACTGGGAAGAGTCAAAGAGAATCTCGAGTCGGACTGTTTCTCATTTACGAACTGTGTGAGCTATTAGGGCAGATGAGGAAGAGAGAGTAAGTCTGGTCCCATTGTTAAGCAAGAGGAATTCTGTCACACCGTGAAGCTGATTTCAATTTCACAAGCATTTTTAAATTTCAATTCTTAAATCGTGGTTTCATGAAATTCAGTATGACGGCTATAGACGCAGTTTGGAAAGTTTGTCATCATTGTAACGCTCAGAGGAAGTTCTTAAGTAATGCCATCATGAATATCTAAAATATAGTGTGATTTAATTACAACACAAAATGTCGTTTGTTTGTTATACAGGAAACCAAAAATAGAGACTTGGTACTGTGAGATCAGAGTGTTACACAAGACTGCTTTGAACCTGCATCTGTTCATGTTTTACTTGTTTATTTGCGTGCAGACAGGTGAGAGGATGGCTGGAAAGTGGACTAGGCTAACAGATTGACCATTATGAAAGACTGCAGACAGACACATCTCCCAGAATGCACTGCGTATAGACTAATGAGCTAAAGAGACAGGTACCCTGCCAGCCTTAGGCCTTAAACCAATGAGATTATAGGCAGAATGGCACTAATTGTGCGGGTTGGTGGCAAGGGGGTTAAAAAGATTGAGATGGAGGGAACAATGAGAACGTGTAAAAACAAATTAAAAAAAAAAACGTATAAATTGATAATCTTCCACTGATACTGGCACAAAAACTCTGGCATCCTATAATGATTTTTATTTATAGTAGTATGCATCTGTATAATGCACGTGCACATTCAATTACAAGCAGATGGCATATGGAATAATGCCACTCTATAATCCTTAGAATTTGACGATCAATGTAGTTATTACCCTCTAATCATCTTAAAGCCTTTAAATCTTTCTTTAGAGATTGAAAATAATTGTGATGCTTAAAAATGCTGATATCGAATAACAAACACTGATGGTTTTTGCAAAAGTTGAAGATTCAAGATAAATGTAGTGTAGTAGGAAAAGGAAACTGGATGACCAAAATGGAATCAGAAAAAGGGGAAATGTTTCCTAATTCACGACTTTGTTAAACTTGCTTTTGGAACTTTTCATGGGAAAGTTTTTCTGCATGCTATCGTTGCACAGTTCGTACTCCTCTTCTTCCTGTTGAGTAACTATTTGACTTTTTGATAATTCAGATGATGAAAATAAACATGCTAGTGGGTGTGAGATTTGCTTAGTTGGAGCCAGAGATGAAGACCGAGACAGAGTTGACTGCTCATACAGTATTGATTGCATCAGATAGGGTTTTGTTTTGTATTGACTGTACACGAGACAGCGAGATTTAAAGACTGACGGGACTGAGGCAATTAGGAGAGTTGATTGTTGTCCGATCTGGGAGTATGAGAGGATTAAATAAAGAGAATTAGGTCAAAGTAATGAAGGAGATACGTGTGAGGGAATGGAGAAATAAGGTTGGAGAAACAAAACAAAAAAGAGAGAAGTTGGAACAAGAGGGTTGTAGTCTGTTTTGGAGGTGTATTTGATTCTGTGATGTTTTCGGTTTCTGTTGTTCAGTCCTGTTCAGGCCTGTCACAAAGTGTCACTTGATTGGTTGTGGTTGCACTTAATCTCACGAAACATTTGGGTGGCAGCATCACGGATTACTTTGCCTCAAGATTGCTGTGCCAATTCATCAGGTTGTGTATGTGCAGAGTATGGAATAGTAAATAATGATCAGTAATAAATGCATTAAGTACAGTATTATCGGCTAAAAATATCAATGCTCCTATAAAAAAATTGTGATTAGTAAATTTTGTACTTATTTTGAACTTTTTATTTAACTTTAAATTTGTTTTTACGAGTTACAACAGACTAAAATAGTAAGTTGAAGCGACTTGTTAAGACACTTTCATTGTTTTTGTTCATACAATGAGAGTGAATGGGGACTGAGGCTGAAGGAGGGTCAACAAAGTTAATGTCAACAAATTTTTGCCTTTTTATACACTGTCCCATTAAGGAGTTGTTTCCGACTGATCCGGAGTTATTATAGTTTTGTTCTTAGTTTTATTTCGTTTTTATTAATGTTTTAAATGAGCTTTCATTTTTAGAGTTTTAGTTTTCTGTAAATTTGTAGCAATTTTGTTAAATGCTTTTGTCATTTTATTATTTATTTGTTTATTTTTTTGTTGCTATATAAGATTAAGTTATTTTATTTTTGTTTAAGTTTTTGTTTACTATTATAATTTTAGTGCATAAAACTTATTTCAGTTTATTTCTGAGGCAACATTTCAATTCTTCATGTAGTTTAAGTTTTTCTAATAATTTTTAGGCCAATATATATTTGATTTCATTAAATTGAAACGTTTTCAAAATTGTAATTTTAGTAAACTAATATAACCTTGGACTGCTCTGACCAATACTTATTTTAATTGATTCAACTTGATCAATTGTTAAATTATACGGTTGTTTTCAATAATATTTTAGATTAATTAATTAGTGTTGAAATTTACTCCTTGAAATTTATTTATGTTACATGACAACAGAAAGAGCTTAATGCTTAACAGCCCTGACAGACATTAATAATCGAGAGAAAGCGAGAATCTGAGCAGTTTATATTTAACCTCATTGACAGTAACAGATGAACTTTCAGTGTGTACGTTCCAGGTAAAATCCCTGATCCTCTCTAGACCTGCCCTGGAATACAGGTGTGTCCGCTTGTAGGCTTTATTAGGTCTAGACGTCTGTGAATCAGCACCGCACACTCTATCTGCACCAAGTCAGTCGTGTCCTCCCACTCCCTGATTCAGCCATGCAGCCCCATTTGGTCTTAATTAGCAGACGTGTTTATTGATTAAAATGGATTTGAAGAAAATCCCTCATGTCTGTCAGACAGATCTGTGCTCAAATGTTTTGGGGGGGGTCTGAGGGGTGTCTTTGCCCCCAACAAACCCTAACCCACCTGTTCCACACTATCCAACATCCATCGCAGAGGCTTTGCTCCCCACATGCACAATATGGCACACAATTAGTCATTATGGTGAGGGGGTGGGTCAGCGGAGTACACAGCAGTTTTCCTTTGCTTTCTAACCGCTTCCTGTTTATCTACTGCAGGGGATGACATAAAGGCTAGCGTTAACTTGTTTAATGTATGTAGAAGGATTTTATCCATTTAAGGATATAAAAAGCACATGAGTAATTGCTGTAACTGACAAAATAGTGGCGGTATGTAGTAACAATTTCAGAAATGACACTCTACCATGATGCCTTTAATGCGATTCCCTCATGTTGTTTAAAACCTCAATTTGACACTTTTCTTTGTGGAACACAAAAGAAGATATTTTGAGAAATGTCTCATTGGTTTTGTGTCCATACAATGGAAGTCAATGGGGACCAATATTGTTGGGGCACCAACGTTCTTCAAAATATTTTTTGTGTTCTGCAGAAGAAAGAAATTCATGCAGGTTTGGAATAACATGAGGGTGAGTAAATTATGATTTTTGGGTGAATTGTATTAATGTGCAAATGTTTTGCCCTTGCAAGGTTGCATTGTTCACTGGGCACTGTCAGCACATGCAAGCGAAGTCAATAATACATCTGCTGTGTTTGAAACCGCTCCCTTACTCACTCCTTCACTATTCCCTATATAGCGAATGACATTTGAGTCCACTATATGGGGAAGAAGTGAATGAAAATGAGTGAATGATTTCGGACACTGACGTAATATAACCTGTGTCTGACAGTACTGTCGCGGACATTTGACATAACAGTTATACGTATTACACCTGTGTGGCTTCATGGATTGCTTAATAAAATGGTAAAGTTCACTAGTTTTTAATAAAGAGAACAAAACAACTGTTTGCCACTGTAGCAAGTTCGTAAATACACACAGGAAGGAAGAGGCTGGAATCGGGGATCAGCTACCACTGGCAGGTAAGTTTATTAACACAATGTCCTTTCTAGCGCTCTCTGCGCTTCTTTCGCATAAACACACAGTAATCACTGTTAAGTCCCGCTGCAGACTTCGCTGAACCACGCCCCCTCTGCCACATACCCCCACCGCCTGACTCAGGCCGGGGAGCCATCCGACCTGCAGCCCCCCCCCCCCTTGCCTGGAGAGGAAGTCGGCCATCTGTGCACCTGGCCTGTGGATCACCTTGAACTTGAAAGGTTGTAGAGCGAGATACCAACGGGTGATCCGCGCGTTGGTATCTTTCATGCGGTGGAGCCACTGGAGGGGAGCATGGTCCGAACAGAGGGTTCCCGCCCCAGGAGGTAATATCTGAGGGTGAGGACAGCCCACCTGATGGCCAAACATTCTTTTTCTATGGTGCTGTACCTAGCTTCCCTCTTCGAGAGCTTGCGGCTAAGGTACAGCACTGGCCGTTCCTCACCCTCCACCACCTGGGACAGGACTGCACCCAGCCCTCTGTCCGACGCGTCGGTCTGCAGAATAAAAGGGAGAGAAAAGTTAGGAGAGTGTAGGAGCGGCCTGCCGCACAGAGCAGCCTTCACTTGGGTAAAGGCCTGCTGGCACCGCTCCGTCCACTGGAACGGATCTGGCGCTTCCTTTTTAGTGAGATCAGTCAGCGGGTTGGTGAGCTCCGAATATTTAGGTGCAAACCGTCTATAATATCCCGCCAACCCCAGGAACTGTCTCACCTCCTTTTTGGTCTTAGGCCTCGGGCAGGCTGCAATCGCTGCAGTCTTATTAATTTGGGGACGCACCCGCCTGTGACCTAAGTGGAAGCCCAGATACTTGACCTCCACCCGCCCAATCGCACACGTCTTCGGATTAGCCGTGAGCCCGGCCTCCCTCAGCAACCTCAGGACCGCTTTCAGATGCTCCATATGCCGCTGCCAATCGTTGCTATGGATAATAATATCATCAAGATAGGCAGCGGCATACGTCGCATGGGGTCGGAGGATACGGTCCATGAGATGCTGGAAGGTGGCCGGAGATCCAAACAATCCGAACGGAAGAGTCACGAATTGGTGTAATCCGAACTGCGTGGTGAAGGCTGTTTTTTCTTTGGATACTGGTGATAGGGGGATCTGCCAGTACCCTTTTGTTAAGTCCAGTGTCGAATAAAAATGAGCAGAGCCCAGCCGGTCCAACAATTCGTTGACCCGTGGCATTGGGTAAGCGTCGAATTTCGACACTGCATTGACTTTGCGCTAGTCCACGCAGAACCTAACCGAGCCGTCGGTTTTGGGTACCAAAACTATCGGGCTCACCCAGTCGCTGCTGGACTCTTCTATTACCCCCAAATCTAACATTGCCTCTAATTCTGCCTGAACCACCTTTTTCTTGTGTTCAGGTAAGCGGTAGGGTCTACTACGCACCACTACCCCAGGTTCGGTTTCGATATGGTGCTGTATAAGATCGGCCAGGAAGGGGAGAAAACACGTCGGCAAATTCCGCTTGCAGGTGGGCCAGGTCAGTGAGCTGTGAGGGTGAGAGGTGGTCTCCCCCCGGGGCCAGGGCAAGTGATTGCGTTTTAGCATTTGCCTCTGGCCCGAGATCCTCCTCTGCGGACACCACCGTCGCCAGCATCACTGCCTCCTCCTCGCTCCATTTTTTCAGGAGGTTGAGGTGGTATATTTGACGTGCACCGGACGACCTCATAATCGAGTCCGGACGACCTCATAATCGAGATCGCCAACTTGCCGTGTGATCTCGAAGGGTCCTTGCCACTTTGCAAGTAATTTGGAGTAGGATGTCGGGAGCAATACAAGCACTTTCTCTCCCGGCGTGAACTTTCTCAGGTTGGAAGCCCGGTTATACAGACGGCTTTGCTTGTCCTGGGCCTGTAGCAAATTCTCCAAGGATAGCCGCCCCAGTGTATGGAGTTTTGCTCTCAGGTCCAGGACATACTGAATTTCATTCTTACTCGGAGACGGCCCGTCCTCCCACGTTTCCTTGAGGACGTCTAGAACCCCTCGGGGTTGACGCCCATAAAGAAGCTCGAAGGGGGGAAACCCCGTGGAGGCTTGGGGACCTCTCGTACCGTGAATAAGAGGGGCTCCAACCACTTATCCCAATTCTTGGCGTCCTCGTGAACGAACTTACGAATCATGGTTTTTAACGTGCGATTAAACCGTTCCACCAGCCCGTCCGTCTGTGGGTATAAGACGCTGGTTATGAATCGATTTAATGCCCAGTAATTCGTATAGTTCGCGTAGCGTACGTGACATGAACGCCATGCCTTGGTCATTGGACATTCCCGTCAAGACGCGCACCACCTGCGCACGTTGTCGTGAATGCCCAGCCAAAAGAATCGGGCCATGAGGCGACTTAGTGTATTGCCCTGTCCTAAATGTCCTGCCATCGGATTATTATGTGCCGCCTGGAAAAGCATTTCCCGACGGCTCTTTGGAATCAACAACTGGGTTATATCTTCCTTTGTCTGAGTGTCTTGGGTCACTCGATATAACCGATTATTTCTTATAGCAAAATAAGGGTAGGAGAGGGGGCGTGTGGGCTGAACCGTCAGCGTCGCATCCTGGGCCTGCTCCAGGGGGAAGTCATCGCGATCCGAGAGGATTAGCCTCTCAATTTCGCGTGCTTCCCCAGAGTCAGGCCCCGACGGATCCGGTTCCGTACTGCCCGCGTGCACGCAACCTCCCCTACCTTGCTTCTTCTTCCCCCAAGAGACATCCGCACAAAGTAGCCCCAGTAATTTGGTAATTTGGTATGGTCGGCCGGTTTCCGCCAACCCCAACGACCGAAATCGCTGGCGGTGTTGCTCAGGGCTCCGGCCGACCCGCTGCAGGATGGCTTTCTTCAGCTTAGCATACACCAGGAGATTCTCCAGGGGCAGTTGTTGCGCCGCCACCTGTGCTTCGCCGGAGAGCAGGGGAAGCAGCCGTAGGGCCCTCTGATCCCTCTGCCATTCACTGGTCTCGGCCGCCTGCTCATAGAGATCCAGGAGACCCCCGTCTGAACCTCCCGGTGCATCCAGCTCCGGAACATCTCGTGGTCCTCTTGCTGGGCCCGGAGGACTATCCTGGTCCTCCCGCAGCTGCAGAAGGGCCCGATGTTGTTCTTGGTGGAGGACCGCGAGTGATGAAATCACTTCCGCAAACGGCGAGCTTGACGGATTTGGCCCACTGGCCGCGGCACTCCTGCTTCCTTCCTTCTCCCGGGTTTCGGCACCACTGTAGCAAGTTCGTAAATACACACAGGAAGGAAGAGGCTGGAATCGGGGATCAGCTACCACTGGCAGGTAAGTTTATTAACACAATGTCCTTTCTAGCGCTCTCTGCGCATAAACACACAGTAATCACTGTTAAGTCCTTTTCTCTTAGGTTCCACGCGGTAGTCTCAATGCTGCCTCCGCTCCGCTTCACTCTGCCAGTCGTAGCCACGTCTCTCTCCCCTACCAGTGCTGCCTCGTTGGTATTTAAGCCTCCCCATGCCATTTACTGGAACAAGACACGGGTGTTCGTCATTTGCGCGAGCTCCACTCACTCACCGCTCGTCTCCTCACTCTCTCTCCCGCTGCAGACTTCACTGAACCACACCCCCTCTGCCATAGCCACGTTTATTTACTTTAACGTTTATTACGTTTAATAAAATTATTTAAAATAAGGCACCACTGTCCATAACATTCGTTTAATCTGTTTATTCTCAAAAACATGAAAATAACTGTCAACAAGAACAAACACAAGTGTATAAACGTGCATTCGTGGCATTAATGGTCGCTCTCCTCCAGCTGATTCTAATCAAGCGGCCGTCGCATGTTGTATCATGGGAAATAGTGAGTGAGCGAGTATACAACGAATTTGCAATCAAAATCAGAGTGCATTGTGGATAAAAAAAGAGTGAACGAATGTAGGGAATGAAGAAGTCACTCGGACACCACTACAAAATTGTGGACACCCAATACAGTGCACTATATAGGAGATAGGGAGCGGTTTCAGACACAGCCATCTTGATTTTTTCAAACAATGCAAACAAATAAGCATCATGCACTGTAGATGAAATTTGGAGTCATGTGAAGAGCTGATGGGGTCAGGTGAGGTTTAAGTTAGTCAAGTTAAGAGCGATTACTAATGAAACATAGCTCTTGTTATTGCATACACTGCCATAAAGTATACAAGCAGGAGGAGAGGGGTATTTCCAAATATATTTATTGGCTACGAGACCATATATATTTAGGCCTATATAAAATGCAGAGAAACTCAAACCACTAACTCAGTCGCAGTCCAGGGCACAGATGGATATAACATGCCTGATAGTAGCCGATATGCTAAGACTTTGTGTAGTTATTTCAAGCATTATCAAGCGAGGGTAGATGATCGAGATAAGATCATATGAATACACTTCCTCTTTCTCGCTTTTTAGTCGAAGGTGTGAACTCTGCAGCAGATTTGTTCAGGACCTTTGCTTGACTGTCTTCAGATTTGCACCCTCCCCTGCCATTTTTAGGTGTGTGTTAAAGTGTGAAAGAGTGAGAGATGTTTAATTAGGCCTATACATTATTAAACGTTTTATTTGGCTTGATAGTAGAAGGAAACACGCATGTTCTGCAAGCCAAATAAAACCTGTATGGCATATACTCTAAAAATAAAAATTATTTGTTTTAAAATGTAAACGTGCACATGAAGAGTTTGGTTCCAAAACGCTATAAATCCATTTTGATTAATTTGAGTAAAAATGTGTTTTCTTTACAAAGAAAGTGGCAAGATGAAAACCAATATTTTCTGTTTCAAAGTTTCACATAGCATCTTTAGGTTCTAGTAACATGAAAAATTCAAATCCAGATTTTGATTTTAAAAGATTTATTATAAAAACTGATCTTTTTTTCCAAAATGCAATAAATCCATTGAATCAATATACAATTTATCTGTCATATTGAAACTGTTGAAAATACACAACAAAGAGAGTTGATCCACATATGACAGCCTCTGAACTCAATACAATACTAATCTTACATACAGGCACTGGACTAAAAATGCATTCAATCGGTCATCGCTCCTAAAGTGAATTCAACGGGTCATCTTTTTAATGCTATAAATTAGTGCCTCGTCTTCTTAATCTCCTCACGTAAATAATTAGATTTCGATGACTTACGTTTCTTCCCCACCGCACAAACCAGCACAGGTTCATCAATGCCGTCAAAATTATTCATTGTTGTGTTTGTTTGTTGAACACAAAGTACAAAGTAGATCAGGGATACTAGGAGCCGACCATATTCAGAGCGCCGCCATTACTGTTTACAATGCGTGGAATGGTGTGCTGTGATTGGTTGAGCGGATATATCGCATTCTGCAGAGAAGTGAGACTGGCGTATAGACCAATTTTTTGTTTGCAAACAGTGTGACGCGATTCTGTGGGCGGAGCCGAACTGGTGGCAGAAAGCATCTTGATCACGTTACATAATTTATTTTGCATTTGTGTGTGATATACAGTATAGAAAACCTTACCTGAAATAAAATAAACACAGAGAAACGAGTATTCCGGATAATTTCTTCAGTCCAGGCTGTTGCTTTAATGGCTTGTTTATCTTAAAATGTCATATTCAACGACGGTATTCCATAGGAAATAACACCATAATTTTTGCCATTCCTATTCTGACATTCAATAACACAAAAACACATTTTTGAAGGAATTGTCTCCTACATTTCATTCATTGCTGCTTTGTTTCCACTGTTTTTCTACCACCACTATGCGCGCAGCTGGCAGTGATGTAACCGTGACGTCGACTCCAAATTGGTCTATAACACGGCGGATATCGCATTTTGCGTAAATTAAAAAGTGACTTTTCAATACCGACCTGATACAATACTGATTTGGGCGGAAACTTTTTTTTTTTTTAATGGCGTTTATCGCATTTTGGAACCAAACTCTTCACATGTTTGGCCAAGATTTTCATCCTGCCTATTCTTGTAGATGATGCACATTGTTTAAATTTTTTCATTTAATCCAGTTTGGGAAGGAGTTGCATTATCATTTCCATGGAAGTGTCTGTTTTCCTCTTTCATCCAGATGTTTCCTTCATTTTGCATCATTACTTTCTCCTCCAATGGCAGATGCCCATCCCCTGCTTCCTTACCTGGCACAGACCAATCAAATCCAGCCTCGGGGGCGACTCGTAGACTTAAGAAAATTAAATTAGAACAAAGAAAGAGGAAGAGATCAGGAAGAGGACATGATGCCATGAAACAGATTGAGGTTTTGACTCACAAGACGGATCATGTTGTTTGTTTACCAGCCCTTGAGAAAATGCAGTAGATATAAATTCCAAGGTCTGACACGCAGGCCGCTTGGGAATGAAGAAAATACGAGAGGATGATGTAAAAATTAAGATTGTGTTTGCATGTTACCCAGTTCAGTTTCTTTATAGATGTTTGCATAATGAATTGCTAGAAACACAAATAGCGTCTGAGAACTTAGGCTAATTGTTTTGTTTATTTCTAACACTAACCAGCACATACACACGAGTGAGATTTTAAGAAGGTATGTAGTGAGGGCTGTTAACCCTGTGAATAAGCTCTCATATGTAAAACCACAGACCTGAACTAGCAAACTTTTTTGGGGGGTTGAGAAATAATCACTTTTTATGTGTACTTTATTTCTAATTGGTCAGTCTTGCCAAATATTTTTCAGTGATGGCTGTTGCCATAGTAACACTGATGACTTGACCACTTATCATGAAACCTATGTCATACATCTCACCGTGCTTATATTGAGTACAACATCATGTGACATCAATGTGATATTGTCAACTTATTGGTGAAACCAAACTTTTATTAACATTTTAAACCCACACCACATGATGATCAGTCAGGCCAACATGACTTTGAATCAACTGACTAAAGACGCAACTTAAATTACCAATGTGTATTAATGATTATAAAACTCATCATCAAACTCAAATTTTGGTTTCCTTACACAATCTATTTGCATGTTAGGGCATGCTAGCGTTTGACGGTAAGTGCACATTGCTCACTGAACCCCTTTCTTCTCTCGATTATGTCAGCGTCATCTTGACAATGCACCTTATCTTTCCATGCAAGTAGGGAAATTCCTCAAAAACATGTCAACATCACAGTGGAAAAACAATAGAGCGGCATGCGGCAAAAACAGAGGAGCAGAGAGTGAATAATGTAATCATATGTGTTTAGCATTCTAGAAGGCGGATTATCTGTGTTTAGAGGGATGTGCGCGTGACTTAAGCCAAGCGGAGATGGTAAACAGTGTGTTTGAACTGCCCGTTGACACGGATCTTAAACTGCTGGCCAACCGTGTTTTCAGTGGGTGGTGCTGTTGCCAGGGAGGGGGTTTGTAAGTTGTAAAGAAGACAATGCGTAAATAAATATTAATCCTGTTCCCTTGAGAAATGCTGTGTGTCTGTTTACTACCATGGAGGAAAACACAGAAGTGAGCACGAGGAGAAAGAGAAGATCACATGTTAGTTTCTATTTAATGCTTTGGGCCTATTATCATTAGTGTTTTGTAATTAGGTTTCATTTTTGTTCACTGCTAATTTCGAAGTGGGAAATATGCCAGAATTGTGAAATGGGTTTAAATGTTAAAAATGAGAGTTACCGTCTTATTACGGACTGAATGAATATCAAAAATTAGCTAAAATATAAAAAACTAAGAAATCTTTATAAATGATGGGTGGGTATGTAAGAAGCACAGGCTCTTGGAATTTAAGGGGTCTTCCTGTGACTCGGGGGCTTTTTGAGTCTCATGCACTGAATGTCACTTGGCATGGATCCTGTGATCCAATCATATGCAGATATATAATACTGTACATGCAGTAATACCAAAAACAATGAAAGAACACCAGTATCACTCTCAATGTATGTAACTGTACTTCCTTTAATCTGTTGTTACTTTCTTGGGTATTTTAAATGTTACACTGACATGTCTTCACATTGTTTTAGTCTGCTTAGCTCTTTGGATAAATGTTTACATGCTTTTCAGAATGGAGACGGTCACGGGAGGTGGAGAGAGAGAAAGAGACAGAGAGAGATTGCTTTTAGATTCAAATATATTTTGAGAATTTAATAATATTTTTACTGTAGATATTTAGATAGAAATGCACACACCAAAACATTCGTTCAGGAAAAGGTCAATTAATAAATGACTTAAGTACCAGTTTATTCAATTTTAATAGATTATTTGTTGGCCAAAACATTGAAATTCACACTGCCATATAGTGTGATTTCTGTATTTTGCTTTCTGCTACAGTATTCTGCATGAATCTGAAATATGCGAGACCTGTCATTTTCCTGACTTTGATCTCTATGTAGACATACAGTAGACTGTCACTCAAAGCAGCACGCAACATGTTCTTTGTTGAAGTGTATAATTACGCACAGCCTGTCTAGCTTGTTACACTTGTTCTTTCTTCTGACTATCTACCTCACTTTTCGCCAACACAGTCATCAACCACCCCCCCCATCCCCGTTCGTGTCAACCCTCCCCTGTAAAAGTGCAAATAGAGCGTCGCCCGGGTTGATCTGCTCTGAGCCGCAGCCCAGACTGTCTGCAAATTAGAGAAATTAGCCCAGTGAAAAGAGAGGCACACTTACGCCATGCGGCCACAGGCGTCTCGCAGATGGCCACGAGCGCCATATGGCAGCCAATTTACTGACCGTTTCAATGCATGGGTGGAGAAGGGTTGGAATTACATGAACAAATTGAGATATGATATTTGTTGATGTAAATGCACATGGTGCTGATGGTCTGTTTTACAAGTTGTTGTTTTAAAAGTAAATTAGAATTATATATTACAATTAAAAGGAGCAGCCTTGCATTTTACAAGCAAAAATTCAGTAGAAAAAATTCCATCAATCCAAGCTCCATATAAAGAGGGTAATAGGAGAAGGAAAAATTTCCTCCAAAATTCTCAACTTGAAGCAGTTCTTTCACTTCACTCATGTGAATATTTACATTCAGACATGCACCCAAAAGCTGGAATGAACTCGTTATAGTAATGCACCCTTTCAATTTAATTTATGTAGCAGTGGTTAAAGTATAAATATTTTCTGCTGTATCAATACTTTTATATTTTGGCAATTTAAAATGAGATTTTTAGAGAAACTCCTTTTATTCAAAGTTATATATTTTATATTTTTTATATCCTAATCGACAAGATTTCATATTTTTTTTTCCAGCAGTTATTCATAAACAATACAAGTTTTGTTTTGTGTAAAAGTTAAAGCATTTATAAGGACTGCATTGTTCACGTCAGGACTCACAGTATGTGTTCACAGTACAGGTGTCTGAGAACTTCCCAGTTTGACCTGCTTTGATTCCTGTCTCAATCTCTTCCACTACTGGTCAAAACAAAGTATCACACTCCCGGCCGGGTCTAGATCTAGGTCACAGAGGTGCTCGCAGCGTGTGAGGGTGGGGGGGATGTGTAATTGGGTTGACACCAGATTGCTCATTAAGAGCCCATCCAAGCAAAAGTCCATTGGTGTGTTTTGCAATGATCCAACCATCTGTTTTTTACTCCATTTTTACTCCATTCAGATTGTCTAAGGACATCCTTTGTCTGCCGGAGGTGTTGATGCATACGTTTGGTTTGCTGTGGTTAGAACGCTTCCAGTGTCCCAATTGGATCACTTCTGACTAATCCTGAAAGTCACATGATTGAAGGCAGATGCTGATTGGTTAGTCTGTGATGCTCAAAAGTCTAAAACAGCTCAGCGTGGTCAGTTTAGGTAACAGTGGTGAACTGAGAGGAGTGTCTCAAAGATCAGAAGAGATTTTCTGTTGAAAGGTTGTTTGGACTTTATGTAAACCGAAGAGGATGACAGAGTGAACGGGAAGCAGTGAAGCAGCCATGACCTAACCAAAGATACCGAGGATGGAACAGCTCAATGAATGTCAAGTGAGTTCAGACTTTTTCATGGATTGTTTATTTTGGGTTTATGGATAGAAAGCGAATGATTTTGACATCCAGTGTTGAGGGAAAGATGTCTGTAGCTCTTTTACTCTGTAGCAGTGAGACTGACTTGTGTCAATGTTGTTGATTGTGGGATAATTGGATAAAGTTCTAGGATTTTGTGAATGGCTCTAGTTCATTAACTCGACATTGGCAAGCTATGATGGTTCACTTAAACTTTCATAGATTTTTGTTGGGAATAAGTAGGCAATTGGTTAAAATGACAATAACTTGTGATATTTTAAGTGTATTGTATTTCAATCTCGTATACCACCCATTTTATTGCCATGGCAACGACAATGCTTGTTTGTATGTACACATTCATACATCTTCCATTTCTTTGCCTTAGTAATATAATGCTTGTATGAGGCTATTTTTTACTTTTATTTTAAAATGATTTATAATCAAGTGCATTAAATAGTTTGATATGAATTATATTTGACACCGCATTACTGCGGTTCGGTGTAACCCAGTGTGATTATTTAAGTGTCTGTTTATTTCTTGAGAGGAAGTCTTTCACCTTTCAGTGTATTTATGTCTCGTACTAACCCACAGTGCTTGCTGAAAATACAAGAGTTAGTTTATTACGTACTTGTTGTGTTTAGTACGTTTTAGAACCGAGTGAAAATGTGTATGCCTAAATATATATTTTGTGTGTCTTTTTAAGATCTTTGATTAACAAATACCAGACAACCAAAGCAACACAAACCAAAGGAGAATATACCAAACAACAGAAAGACACAAGACGAAAAGATAAATTGAGAAGAAAGACCGAGATTGATCGAAACAAAATGAAGTTGGAGACATCTTTGCAAGACATGAACAACTGGAGGGAGGTAAACTTCGCCCTGAACTGCACCTATATTGTCCACGACCAAGCGTCCGAACCCAGCTTTGGTCTGCCGAGGGCCATGACCTCCATACCTCGGAATCTCACCTTTCAGTACAGTGCAGACAACCAGGTACAGTTTTCATCCCTCTCCTGTTACATTTCCAGCTCCATTATTGCAACAGATGTTCTTTAAATGGTTAGTCATCATTTAACAGACACTTGTTACCCAAACCAGCTTGTGAAACAGTTTACTTACTGGAGGGGAGTTTTTCGGATTCAATTCATAACAAAAGAGTACCAGGACACCTCCATTTTTTTGGACATGTACCTTTTTGTTTTGTCCACAGACTAGATTAGTTTAAATATCCTTTCATTAGGTGGGTTTGTTCAATCAAAGTAAACCAAAATAAATCAAAAACTTCTTGTACACAATGTTATGCTGCTGTGAGGCTCACATAAGGTGTGGTTCAGTAGGTCAGTGTGGCGATGACACAGTCATTTCCATGTCGGGGTGATAAAAGGGCCCGTCAGGTTTAATGGCCCCAAACAGCCTAATCACAATTAACTCTTTTTCTCTCTCACTCCTTTATCTCTCTGAAATGCACACACTCACTCTTACTTACTCGGGCACACATTGTGGGAGAGCTTTGTCTGTTTGTCCATGTATTTTGGTTTGTTTGTGTGTGTGTATACACTTGTATAAAAGTCCAAGTTGTTAAATACCTCACATTGTTTTGGGGGTAGAACGAATTAAGGTTACTTTTTTCCTCTTTGTTTTATTTTCTTTTTCTCTTGTTCACACACATACATTTAACTGTGTCATTCTTCACTGCTTCCTGTGGTTTCTGAAATGCCCCACCTCATGTTTCATGCACTTTATGCTATTCTGTTCTGTCCTGTGCATGATCCAATTTCCCTTCACAGGTGAAAGTCAGTTCCTCTTTTACACTCTTCTGCTCTTTTTTTATAATTTATCATGCTGAAGGTGTGAAATTGCGGTCATCAGCTTAGAGAGGATGCTGACTTCCACATATGCACACTCTTTTATTTTGCATGTGAAACTAAATGTGCCAAGATTCAGACAACTGAACCAAAGCATTTTTTTGCACATTTACTCGAGACTTTTTCACAGTGCGTTTATAAATAACACATTTCTATGAAAACTATTTTTTTTTTGATGAACTGCTGATATCAGTTTATCAATATTTAAAATAACAGATTTATGAATGATTTGCACAGACGGCTATATCTTGCAGACCGAGCGGACTAGCCTTTTCTCTTCCTCTTTTTTTTCTGTCTTTTTTTTTGTTCCTGTTCATTCGCTCATCTTTTCCCACGCATGCCCCACTTTTTTCTCAGACGGACCTAAAAACAACAATGCCCTTGAATGCAAAAACAAACTTCCTGTTGTGAAGGGACATGTCAAAAATACATTGATACATTCACGTTCATTGTAACCCACTTAAACTATCAACAGTGGCTTTTTCTTAATCAGAACGCTGGCTGAAATTGAGAAATAGGCTAATACAAGATGAATTACACACTTCCCATTTCTGAGCAAAGCTATTCCTCGTGCGTCCCATCCACGCTGCTGATTCTCTGAAAAGCTTTGCTCTTACGCTCTTAATGGCTTAAGTAATAGACAGGAAAACCCACATCCTTTGAGTGTGTCAGTTCCTGGAGGGCCCCAGAATCCGGCAAACTTTTTTATTGGAAGAAAGAAGGGGGGAAGGAAGAATTTTGGGACATTGGAAGGCTAGTCTCGGTTGTGACTAGGCTGCTAGTCATAAGCCGCGTAGTTTCTGTGATACATGCGTACACATTCCAAAGTTTCTATACTTGTAAATACTTATAGCTGTTGTAATGCGTTTTTAGAGAGCAATGACAGTAAATAAATGACACTGCAATTTAGAGAAGAAAAGAAAGTGAAATTGTATGTACAGAACTATTATTCTATTAAAAAATACTACATACGGTACTTTATAAAATACTATATACATTTTTATTCTAAATATATATATATATAGACCCTAACCCTAATATATGTTAGGGTTAAAGGGGAGCACGTGGCAGATGGGGTTATCTGTGACGGGGAAGGACATACACTTCTAGAAGCCAAGGGAAGTAGGTTAAGCTTGACTGATTAACTTTCGTTTGGACTGAGGCTCCTGAAGATCCTTGGACAGCTTGGGGGGTTGGTGAGGTGGGGTTCATGTTTAGATGGAGCCTGGGGTGGCATCGTTGCGTTGGTTTTGTCAACGGGTGACATTGATTCCTCTTCCCCTCTCTTACTCAATAAACACTCTGTAAGCGGTTAATCACTCAAGACCAACCAATTAGTCACGCAACACTAGCAACACACAATTCCACTGTCACAGCAGCTCTCATCTCCAGCCACCGACCGTCCCTTTTTATCCTTTATCACTTTATCTACTACTTGTTACATAGCATTTCATCCTAGGCTACTAAGTCTAGTTTTAACCAATAAAAAGTTGTTGAAATGGGACTTTAAGTGGACTTTTCAGTCGTAGCCCTAAAATAGGCCCGATTACATTTATGGGCTAAAAAACTAAATGCAAGTAGTGGCTGACCCCCAAGCCACAAGGTGACCTATATTGACCTATAGATTATAGCCATGTTTTCTGCTTGAGCATCGAGAGTTGACCACCTGCTCCATCCACTAATTCTTCTGTTTTTCTGTGCTTTTTTGTCTTTTTATCCCTGCACGCTCCCTCCTCCTCCATCATAATTGTAGTAAATTTGTCAATACTACACAACGTTTGGCCAGCAGGGTCATGGGAATCAAGGGTAACAGAGGGCACCCGTTTCTTTCGAGATCTGGTTCCAAGTAGAGCAGGGAACGTTTACGTCCCTTAACTCATTAACCCGCAAAGAGCATTACCTCGGGTTACCTGTTGGTAGTCTCCAACCAGCCGTGCCTCACTAATCTCACAAAATGCACTTCCTGTTTAAGTGGACACCGTTGGTTGACATGTGTCACTGTTTACTCCCACAGGTGATTGGTGTGTTCAGCAAAGAGTACATACCTCAGGGTACACGATTTGGGCCCTTACAAGGCGTCATCTACACCAAAGACAACGTGCCCCCTCAGTCCAACAGGAAATACTTTTGGAGGGTAAGTGATTTCATTGCTGATGTAATCTATGAGGGACAATCCTTCTTATGAGAGCAAAGTTGTCAGACCGGCCATGAATGACTTTCCAAAGAAATTAAATGGAAACAAGCAGGAAGTACATTAATTCATGCTTAAAATAATACCAGTACACGTTCACTTTTCCATGTCAACCGGTTTTCTTTCATGTTTACCTCAGAAGCTTTATTTGCCATTGTAAATGAGTTCTTTGGAATTTTTTGAGGGGGCGCTCTTAGAATCGGCATTAACCATTAACATTAACAATAAATAAATATACACATCCACATAAGACCCCATGCTAAACAAGACTTTTTTTTACTTCACTGGCTGAGAAGTCAAGCTTTTTGGAAAATACAGAGGAAGCCCTGAGAGACGTTATCCTGTTTGTTGTAGACTTTTGCTTTGCTCTCATACTACGGTTTACTCAGCAGAAGTGACTGAGCATACGCATTGCAAAACCCTCTCAAAAAAACACAAACGATAGCGCAAGGCTTTGGTTTGCGGCCAGATTTTAGAGAAGTCAGATTCCTGCGCAGACAGGCGAAGATTGACACGCACATCACTTTCTTTTCTGTCGTGGTGCATGCTTGTAAGCCGTTACATTTCTGCTGTCATATCAGCACGCATCTAAATGAACTTCAGTCCTTTTTATCTCCTTGCCAAGGTCGCTAGATATTGTGTGTGTTTTTGTTTATGTGTGTGGGTGTGCACGTGTGGCAGCACACGCGTGTTTGCAAGCGCTTGCTCGCCGTAGGTACATGCAATTGTGTGTGTGTCACGGTGGGTTTTCCTCTGAGTCCCTTCCTTTCTCTGTTTCCTGTAAATCCATATAGACTTCCTGTTGGCATTGAACCGATAATGCTTCAGATGTCACATGACTTAAATGCAGGTAGATGAATCTTGGGAGGTTGTCAATGAGGGTGAAAGTGTGTTTGTATACGAGTCTTCAAGGGTGTAACAGTGCGTTTTAGATAGTGGACCTATACATGCCCTGGCAAGTCAAAGCAGTGAATTCCCCCACATACAAACAAGAGCTAGAAAGTGGAGAAAGGGGGCGGGAGAGTAAGCGTGTGACAGGCAGCATGTGTAAAAGGTTTCGTGTCTGCCGCTTTATAAAGGCTGACATCACTGACACAGAGTTACTCACACATCTGATTCGGTACAAGCCACACACACATACACACTTTCACAAGCAAGAAGACAGAGAGGAGTTGATTTGAACAGCTGTTGGAAGAGCGTTCTGTTCATGGCAGAGGTGAAAAATCATTTATAACAACTTTCTGAAACTGGGCGTCACTAAATTTTATACTGTATATATATATATATATATATATATATATATGTATGAAATATATATATTTGTATATATTGTATATATATTGAAATATTAAAAGGGTTTTTTATATATATAACAAACCCTTTTAATATTTCAGCTGAATTTATTACTGTTAATTCTGACATCTGCTGATCAAATAAGAAGTGCGTAAATGTTATTTCTCTTTCTCTCCATTTAGATTTACAGTGGTGGCCAGCTACACCACTTCATTGATGGCTACGATGTGCAGCGTAGTAACTGGATGCGGTACGTCAACCCAGCACGCTCGCTGGCCGAACAGAACCTGGTGGCCTGTCAGAACGGCCAGGAAATCTTCTTCTACACCATCCAGCCGGTGGAGCCGAAAGAAGAACTGCTGGTTTGGTACAGTCCTGAGTTCTCCCAGAGACTGTGCGGCCGGCCAGAGCAACCAGTCAGCCTGAAGCCAAGTGAGTCACCTGTTCTGGGATTATCCCACATTATTTGGTATTGGGATGGAATGAGGAGTTATTTTGTAGATGGTGAGATGTTTGGGAATGCTTGGATGGAGTGGTGGAAAGCGATTTGTGTTTATGTTCTTATGTGTTGTCCTTCTAACACCATCTCTCTTCCCCCTCTCTTCCCGTCACTTTTCACTGTAAATTTCAGTTAACTAAAATTTAAAATGTACTGTTATACTTACATTTATTATTGAAACGTTATCAGATTATTTCAACAAAATTCATATTTTTTGTTTATTTTAGGTAAAAGTTACAAACACAGTAATAAGTAAGCTGAGTAGATACTATTGATTGATGCGTTCAGTAAATAGACACAAATAGTTGTTTATTTATAATTTCACATTGTTATATATCATAATGATGATTATTATTTATCACATTACGATATATATCCTAATAATGAAAACATTATACCATGTTGGCTGTCTTCTTTGTCTTCCACCAGCATATCTTCTTTTCTCATGAAATTTCTCTTTCACTCTCTTTTAACCGCTCTCTCTTTTTCTTTTTTGAGACAATGGTATTAGTCACCTTAACTACCTTTGTATTTTGCCCCTCCTGTGTACACTCATTGGAGTGTGATCTGAATCTGCGGCTGTTATCTTTCCACGAATCAGTTAATTTCTGTGAAGGAACAGTGAATTGCTTTAATGGCGTTATCTGAAGATCATTGAGTTTTGGGTCAACCTCAGTTCCTGATGTCGATCTTAAAATGGTTTAATCTTGAATCTGTTGGATCTTCTGGAAAATACAGCTTAAAGCAGTTATATACTAGTTGTACATTGTGTTTTGTTAAACATATATATCGCAGTGTGTGTGTGTGTGCGTGCGTGTGTGTGTGTGTGTGTGTGTGTGTGTGTGTACAGTATATATACTGTATGTTATGATCAACAATGATCATTAGACACTCTAAGGGTTCCCAAGCAATGAAAGTGACTGTAAATGAAACTGTTTGTGTATGAATGTGTAGGGGGGATGTGGGTACATGTTTGTGACTGCGTGTGTGTGCATGTGTGTGTGTGCGTGTGTGTGTGTGCATGTGCGTGTGCGTGCATGTGTGCGTCCGTCTGTGTGTGTATGACATGCAGTTGACTGTCTGGATAGAGCTGCGTATGGAGTCATCTTGTTTTTTTATCACATTGATTCAATCTCACAGTGACACTGTGCTATTTCCTGTCTCATTCATTCCTCCGACTTGTGTGCGTCTTTGCGTTCTGTACGTGCATTTCTGTTGGCTATTGTTATATAAGGACAATTACCTGAGTCATGTTGACACACACGCACAGGTCTCGAGACGTCTTAGTGATGCTTTCACTTAACAATTACACCTTATTGTCAAATTTCCCTCAGTAGGAAACCTTACACCGTGAAGCTTTTTTTTTATTCTGTCAAGTTCTATATCATCTATATGCTAAAAATAAACAATACGTTTTAAACAATAAGAATTACAAAACCATCGTGAGGTGAGACAGATATAATATATAATTGATTGTAAGACTAGCTCCTCCTGATAAAAGTAACATTTTTTCTTAGAGTCGCTGTTCTTCAAATATCATGGTAGGAAATGCCTAACTAGCCGATGCCTGTAAATGGCACATCAAATTGGTTCACACCATGTTTGAGGAACCAAGCTTTGACCACAGGGGTAATAATATGTTTGTGTAATCTTCCCACTCTGATGTGACACATTGGTGCATCTTAGCTCTCTCCATGAAACGGCAGGTTTTGTCTGAGTCACAGCAAAGGTTCCTGAAAGTGCCTAGCTGTTGTGGCTTTCTTTTTACAATCTCTATAGCGAAAGGAGAGTAATAATCGGACCTTATCTCAATTCCCTGTATAACAGTCGGTAACAGTGGCGTCGTCAGATTTTTTCACATGGCCGAAGACATCTGCTGTTCGGGTGACTCAGAGCAGTTTCTGAGTGAGAAGTTCAGTCGTCACTGGAGGCTCCTTTCTTCCCATACATACACATGCCCCTCCGCCTCATAAACATACCCACACCCACACTCCAAACACCCACACGGTTGTAATCTAGGTGCTACGTGAAAACAGTACTATCTGTATGTCAAACAGAAACTAGTCTTCATATCTTCTGCCTGTCAGCTTTAAACAGAAAGACCTGCCATTTACCATAAGTGAGTTTCTGAGGGGGAAGGTTATGAGTAGGTGTATGACAGACTTACAGGCAGATTCGATTTGCGATAAAAAAAATCAAGTAAAATGTGGTCCAAACAACGAAACGTATAGTTTGTGTCACACACAAAACGTATAGTTTGTGTCACGCAAAGGTTAATGGTTTCTCATCGATTGAAACTACTTCACACTTTGCAATGTTATGACATTTTATTCTCTCTGTCCCTATTTTTCAGAGCACATGCCGGATATCGCGTACGAGTATCACAAGCAGCCACTACCTCAGTACTACCCGAAACAACCCCCCAGCCCGTACAAACTTCAGAGCGAGGGAGAGGACGATGAGGTGGACGAAAAGATTGACGTCGAGGTTATTGAAAGGGACACGCCACCCGACACGCCAGACGAGCAAATCATAGATTGCAGCGCAAAGATCCTCAAAGCAGTTCCACCAGGGCTTGTGCATTCTCCACATCTAAGTCAAAAGGAGCTGAACAAGAGCGCTCATCCGTACCCAACACTCTCCCCACCACATGATCTCCACCTACATGGCCTCTATCGTCATCGGGAGGGTTTGATCTCACACCCTTCCTTGCCCTCACCGAGACCTCTGCATGCTCCCTATCACCTTTTATCACCGTACAACCCGCATTATCCCCGTTTGCTTCTGCCTCCATATTCCCCACCCTTCCCCTCCGTGTTGCCCTCGAAAGGGTACAATAGCTTTTTGGGTACTGATGGCTTACCCTATTCCTCCATACCCCAACCTGGCCTGCTACCTGTTACTTTGCCCTATCCCACCCCACTTCATGGAGGTCTGAAGGAGAGAATCCCAAACACACCACCGCAAGGAGCTCCGGCAACTCCTGAACTCTCCCCTCAGCCGAAGCACTCCCCCCAGCAGACCTCGCTGAAGCCTCTTTCAAAATGCGAGGAGGCCATAAACCTCAGCGTGTCATCGCCCAGGAGCGCATCACCCACGTCCTCCCCCTCTCCATCGGCCCCTGGGTACAAATCTCTCCCGTACCCACTCAAGAAACAAAATGGGAAAATCAAATATGAATGCAACGTCTGTATGAAAACATTCGGACAGCTATCCAACCTCAAAGTAAGTCTTGTTGAATCTTGTTCTTGTTCATTCGTTATAGTGTTTGTCTTGAATCTGACTAAAGTGTATGAATTTATGTTTAAGGTGCACTTGAGGGTCCACAGTGGCGAAAGGCCATTCCAGTGTAACTTGTGTAAAAAGAGCTTTACCCAGTTAGCCCATCTCCAGAAACATCACCTGGTCCACACAGGAGAGAAACCACACGAGTGCCAGGTAAAATGTGTTCCTTTGCTGTAAAAAAAATCTGTAAAAAGACAAGCGATAGCATGACAGCTGTACCCTTTAAACACAATGACGCACACCTACAACATTGCTTATCGCCCGTAGAACCTTCACCTCGTCACTCCTGTTTCCTTTAAGAGACGTGCTTTGTTGAACAGTAACTAAAAAGGGTGTGACAGTGGCGTCAGCCTGTGCTATTCATTCATCTTGACCACTGAAAAGAAAACAGTGCTTTAATGTAAAAACACGTCTGGCTCTCTGTCTACATACCAAAGTGACAACAAGGCAATTATTAAAGACGTCGTCTCTGTTTCTTGTTATCCTTTGAGGGTATATACACAAGTTTCAAAATGTGCGCTGCCAACACAGTTTTTGAGATGTTTTCCTTGTCCACATTGAAACATGCTTGTGTAAACGTGTACAACTTGAAGTGTTTACGTATTTTAGTATCACTTAACAATATAGGTATGCCATAATGATTACATCACACCGAATACAACACATGACTGTGTCACGACTGAAAGGTGCTTTGTGTGTAATATTTAGGAGGATCTACTGACAGAAATGCAATATAATATACTGTACATAACTATGTCTTCAGAGGTGTATAAAGACTTTACATAATGAAGCGTTGTGTTTTTATTACCTTAGAATGAGCTATTTCTATGTTCATACACTGCGGGTTCCCTTGAATGGAATTCGCCATAAACAGACAAACTGCTCTACAGAGCGCGTTTCGTAAATACGTTATCTCTTTCGACAAAGAAGCGAAAATGTGACGACATCTTAGTTCTGTGAGAGCCGCCGTAGTGCTTCGAAAGGGAGGGGGTGGAGTGAGCCGTTGGTTGCAATTCGCAACCTCACCGCTAGATGCCGCTAAAATCTCCACATTGCTCTTTTAATAAGAAGAAGATGCATTTGTATTGTTTTACTGAAATATACAATCTTCTCTTTTGATTCTCCACAGGTGTGTCACAAACGCTTCAGCAGCACTAGTAACCTGAAGACCCACCTGCGTCTGCACTCTGGCGAAAAGCCCTATCAGTGCAAGCTGTGTGGGGTGAAATTCACCCAATACATCCACCTCAAACTCCACCGACGGCTGCACAGCTCTCGCGACCGACCCCACTGCTGCCAGGCCTGCTCCAGAGGCTTCATCCATCTCTTCTCCCTGCATCTTCATCAGCGCTCGGGCTGCTGTACGGCCTCCAGTCCCGAAATCCCACAGCTGAGACGTGGGGCAGAGCTGGTGGAGCAGTTCGATGCCAGTCACGAGGCTGAGGCCCTGCCTGAGACCGCTGGAGAAAGTGAGGTGGATGCCGCTTTGGAAAAATGGCTGGCCAGAAGTTTGGAAAGTGGTGAAGGGAAGGAGGACTATGGGGTCCTCAAAGGATTCGCAGCGGCGCCACGAGGGGTGACCGCTGTGGGGCATCACCAGGAGAGAGCCAGTGTAGTACACTTCAACCATCGGTCTTCTGTTAAGACTGAGGAGGAGTAGATGTGGGAGAAATATAGCTTTTCAGCCAATTGCTATCTATGCACAGGGCATTCCCTAGGAGACACCAAAAAGCCAAAGGGGTAAGAATCTGAGAGAGGACGAGTAAACCAAGCCAATGAGAGCCGCACCAAACAAATAGTGTTTCCAAAGACTTGAGGAATGTGTGAAGTCGTTGAACTTCTACACTCTGTTTTAGAATGAAGATGTGATTATAGTGTCTTTCATACATCTGTAAACATCTGTTTATGTGTGTTTGTCTTAACTTATTATTGTTGAAGTTTTCTTGTCAAGCACAATATCAAATTTGATCAAGTTTTGTATTTGTATACTTTTGTATGTTTGGCTTACTGATTCGTACGTTCTTTGGAACATCTTCCTGTTTAAAATTGGGATTCTCAGGAATAATGCATCGATCCCATTATGGACAGTATGTGAGGGTCCCAACGGACCAGATATTTTCCCCATCAATGCCAAGTGTAAATTGAGTATGTGTGCATGGTTCTGTCTGTTGATGTGAACCAGTGTGTTGACTCAAAAGTTTTGTTTTCAAAAATTGTTGCTTTTGAACCCATTTTTTTAAGAACTTGCCTCACTTTTTATTTAATATTTAAAAGAAATATTATTTTGTTTTAGTATATTTTGATACTCTTTTGTGTCTACCAATGTTTACTGTTGTTTCTTTAATCCGAACGAGTATTTTTAGCACTATGAAAATATCCCAATCAATGTAGCTGGATTATAACTGAATAATTTAGGATGAAGATTGCAATAAATCTTTACAAACTACAGACACAACAGTACCTCAGTCAAAAAGAAATGTAATTGATAGCTTCATATTGTATGCTCTTTTAATTTATTTGATGTCAGCACTGGAAAAGCAGGAACTAGATCCAATTGCTGGATGATTCTTGACCATAACAGGCTGCTCTATAAACACGGTTCTTTCTCTGTACAGTTTTTGTTTTGTTATGTTAGTTTATCGTTGACTCCGTCTAAAAGATGTTGACACTTTATATGTGAGAACCTATTTTTGACAAACTTTTATAATGTAGCACATTAAACGTTACTTCTCGAACTCTCTGCTATGGTGTTGATGACCTCACTGCATCAATAGAATGAAGTTTTGACACCCACACACTCATACAACACCCATCAGACTTGTTCTTTTGAAAGTCCCACACGAAGCAGGCCTCTGTGGTCGCATTTCTAGAAAGTAGAGGAACTGAAATTGTTACTCATTGGCTAAGGCGGGCACAGAAATGCCCACCGTCACATGAAACGCTGTTGTTCATTTGGACATAAACACGTTTATCTACACTTAGCATGAATTAAGTTTTGTCAAATTCAGTTTCATCTGTGAAATATTTTCTCAGACATGAGAAAGTAAAGTGTGGCATGATGAACACATGCATGTTAGTAAAACGAGATAAGGCACTTACAGTAAGAAATGGCTCATGTTCTCTCGGAGTACCTATGTGTTTCCTTTTATCACAACCTTCCCTCAAAACACACGCACATGACGGGGGAGTCCCACACACCTCCGGGTAGAGAGAGAGAGAGCGAGAGAGAGCAAGAGACTACAGGCAAGAGATAAAAAGAGAGAGTATGCGGTGTAGACATCTGTCGTTAACAGCATGTCAAACCACCGCTTTGAATACACCTTAGAAGTTGCAAGAGGCCCTTTATGGCCGAAAGGTGACAGAAGCATGTGAAAACATACCACAGAAAAAGAAAGAGTGGAAACTGACTTGCTGTAAATGACATGTATTGAGTGTGTGACTGTGACATGCATTGCCTTCCTGTGTAGATTTAAACATTATGCGTTCAGTAATTGCTAGGAAGTGATTCTCTGAAGCGCAAAACCTTAGTTCCTGCCTAAAGCCAGAGCTGACTAATGCAGTTTAAATTATAAAACCAAACTTTTAATAATAAAAAATATTGCATTAGGTAGATATACAGTAAAAGAAAAGCAAATTCCAAGTAAAACAGACAAACTAAACTGTGAACACAAAACCTATCAACTACTTTTTCCTTGTTTTTCAAAACATCTTCTTTTGTGTTCTGTGGAATAAAGAAAGTCATGCAGGTTTAAAATGACAACAGGGTGAGTAAATTATGAAAAATTTTGTTTTGAAGATGAGCTATTCCTTTAAGTGGCAAAACATTATAGTTTTACAAAGCACAAAACAAGTTTTTCAACTAAAAGTCTGCAATTGATAATTAAGTTAAAATAACTTCCTTTTATGTAACATTACTAGACTTTTAGCCAAACGTTGTTCTGTTGTCTTATTCATAACCCATTTGGTGAGCTGTAATTATATCACTACAAAAGAATTGAAAGTAGAACCGTGCGCTACCTTTCCAATGAATTAAAGACTTACAGAAAAGTCACATTCAAAGATTAGTTGCATGCAATTCGGGGCAAGGAAACATAAACTCATCTCTGCCTTATCGCTTCTATCTTGGTAAGCTTTTAAAAAGTGTGGAATTCCTTTGAAGGTTTTTTAGATGGCCTTTGATTTGTGTCCAGGTAACATTTGAGTCAATAAGCGCTGTTAAATCATAAAGCAATCATTTTGGTTTGTGGAAACCAAATGTGGATAATACACATGTGTCTTTTTAGTCAAATACACACGTAACACTACATTGCACTTTTCTTTTCCTTTCGCCAACTTCCACTCAAAACCCTTTTCCACACTTACAGTATGTGCAATAAAAAGATGATCACATTACAAATTGATTCACATTTGCCCTATTAAGTGTTCACTTTATTCACATTATTTTGCTATAAATAGTTTCAAGGCTTCAAATGTATCACTGGCACATCCTTAATACCCAGTTTAAAGAGACAATTCACCCCAAGATGATAATTTTGTCTTTATTTATTCACCCTCGTCATTCAAGTCCCCAGAACCAAATGTTGTTTTTTAAAATGTTGTTTTGGGTTTTCTGGTTACATTGGGGGTGAATAGAAGGACACAAAAGTGTTACATACAATAATGGTTACAAGTACAAAATACAAGTTACATACTCCATGGCCCGGTTTCACAGACAAGGCTTAAGACTAGTCCCAGACTAAAATGAATGTGTCACCTGTCTTAAATGATTATAACTTGCCCAGAAATATCTTAAAATATATAAGTGCCATTGTTTTGTCTCGAGATGCACACCAGTAATGTATTTTTCTAAGGCATTTTTATAAAAGCGACATAAATATCTTAATCTAACTAAGGCATTTTCCTGGTTAAAGCTAAACTGTGTCTGTGAAACCGGGCCCATGTGTCTTGTGCTATATAAGTGTCCTTAAGGCATACATGTGGTTTGGTGACAGAAAAGACAAGTAAATCTAATCCACTATTTGAATGAAGAATTACAGAGGGGTGAATAAATCATAAATCATTTTTGGGTGAACTATCCCTTTAAGATCCGTCACTGAATTCCAGATAACTGTGCATGCCCTTACTGTGTATCTTGATTTGTAACATTGAAAGGGTAGAGTGACTGACAGTGTTTCTACATTCTTTTTCGTTTAAATGGTATTAGGATTATCAATGTGTAATCTGATCATATTTGTAAAATAACCACAGAGTATAAACACTCAAATGCACATGCAGGATTTCTGTGCTTTGAGTCCTGTTATGACACTACAATGTCTCAACTTTACAATCATTGTAAACCTTTCTGTTTCTGTTTTTCCTCCACATGCAAAACACAAGTAATGTACCAGGCCTGCCACTTTCACAATCACTCCTCAATTTGGACTTTAGCCAGAGGTCTGATGTTCCATGTGAAAATCTGATATTACATTATCCATATTTTTGGAGCTTTGGTGTCCCGAAGCTTTAAAAAGTTATCTTGCCCGAGCACCCACTTTGTGTGCTTTTGTTTTACTACTTTATTAAAAGGTGACAAACCTTCTCCATAAACTTGTGCATTGTAATTTGAATTTTATTGAATTTTATTGCTGTAATCATTTACATTACATTTAAAGGATACGTTTAAAGCAGTTTAAGTGAATTGACATTCAGCAGGTTCACTGGAAGCCAAACCCATGATAAATGTGGTGCCTCACCATAAATCAAAGCATGAGGTTGACAGATATTAATGAGGCATTGTAGGTGGCACATGTTCAGGTGCACCTGCTGCTTGCATAAATCTAATTTCTAGACGGCTGTATTAGAAAACCTAAGCCTTGCACGGCACTGTAATGCCATCACTAATTAACCTAAAATAAAAATGTACGTTAAGACAAATAAACAAATATTTACTGTGGAGATATTTACTGTGGAGATTTGATGGAGTTTCATTTAAGTTTAAACTTAGTCTCAGATGTTTTGCCTAAAATTGCTTAGGAGAAATAGAAACAACTGAGACAATTGTTAAAATACATTAAGAGTATGGAGGCGCAAAATTGAATGTTGATTTAATAGAGAAAATATTTTCACTTTTGGTAGGCTATATTTGATAAGTTCGTATTGACAGGCCAAGTAGCCCATTCCAACAGCTCCAACAAAATATAACAATTTTCCATTTAAGTGGAATTTTTATTACCCTTTTATGAATGCTACCATTATACATCATTGGTTTAGAATGTCAGTCACCTATGGTGTAACAAAAAAGCACATCACTGAACTCATGATAACTGGACCATGAAGTTAGAATCTTACATGAAATTTGCCATATAGGCCTAATCTATTTTTAAAGGTCTGGACATGCCCTGTCTTGTCAAATGAGCAATATTGTTCTGCTTTTCTCGTTACAGACGTACAAAACATACTCATGAAGTTTACAAATACACTCTATTTGAATGAGTAAATAAAATAGATGGAGTGGAATTTTGACATTGAGTACGCCGGAAGGACAGCGGGCGCCATCTTCTGGTTGAAATTATTTTCGGCGCGAGCCACACGGTGGATAGCGACTAGCAAGATGTGAGTGTACTCAAAAATGAGTTTCATACTTAATTTGGCCGTAGTCACGTGAACAACTGCGGCTTTTACAGTTACAGGTAGGTTTAGTTTACTCATTTTGCGCCTCTTCTCTTTGTTCCTGGACTGTCAACAACAACCAAAATACATGGATCCATTGTTATTTACCTTGCCATAGAAATCACGTCGGAAACATAACAGTAAACAGTTTATAGAGAAACTATCACGAATAAAAGCACAGAACATCCACCCATTACGAAAATTAACTTACCCATGCTTTTACTACTACAAAATATGTAAACCATAAACTTAACATTTTCGTAAGGGACCGACTTCTCTATAAAAAACTACGGAAGAGTATTAGGGCCAAGCAAAAAAAAAATATAAAACCGTTTTATGGCCCCATCTAGTGATCAATATATATCATTACAATTGTTTTACCGAAACAGTAATTTCTTGTTCGCATGAAAGAGTAATGACCACAGGGCCACGCTATTGCTCTTGTATAACCACGTGGTTTGTAAAAAGGCCGCTGTGTAAGTCTGACTAAAAGCTTTCATTTCAGCAGCACTGTTGACATGGAACTAAACCAGATAAACTTGAAAATACTAGAAACATTCAGTTTCAAGAGGAATGTTTCACTCCACATTCCCTTTTGTCATTCTTTGAAGAAGACGGGCTTACGACATGGTTCCATTTTTCTGTAGATTCGGTCATTTGGGGTTCGTCATAATAATAAAATATGCCTAAATATAAATACACAATTCCCAAAGAATTAAAGTGTGTGCCAGTGTGTTTTGTTAATTATTATTAGTATTTTATTTTATTAATAATATCTGTATTGGTTTTGTATTTTTTAACTCTTTTATCCTTGCCATTGTTTTTAGATCATGGTTCAAGGTCAAATGTTTAGAGTAGAATAACAATAAAAATGTTTGTGGAAATGTCATCAATGAGAATGACTAAACAGAAGCAGAGTTTCTCGTCGGTTCTGTTTTCCTGTCAATCATGTACCACAAGTAGCAGTGTGCGATCGATAAAATATGAGTGATTTCGCGATTAAGACCGAAGCCAATAACTTCAAATTTTTCGTGCTACGGTGTATGAATTTTAAATATTTCGTTCTTATGATATGCAGTTTATATGAGTAGGCCTATAGCTACTCGCCGAATTATTAATGCATAAGTTAACGGCAGCCGTTTTGAAGGCTTCAAATCAATGTACAAAATACATGTTTTGTATACAGTTTTATTCTCGCTGGTAGTTGAATATTAAACCAAAGTGAAGTATAGCTCAAATCCCTAAAGCCATGTCTGTAACTTTCACTCACCACTCAGATGTTTTTGTATTTTGATATAGCACGTAACACTGGAATATGTGTCATATTCTTTTCACGCTGTCAGTGAGGGCGTTTCTCTCTCTCTCAGGTTTACTGTCTGTCTGACTGCGTCTACAAACAGAGTGAGCTGCGTATTTGGACAGTAGCCAGGCAGAGCCAGGTCCGTTCACAACTGAGTGTTGCATTTGCCTCTGTGCGAGTAAGCAGCTGATACTTATCGTGCATCGAGCCAGCTCATCATAATACACTGTTACAGAATTTTATCGCGTGATCCTTTTTGAAGTCATGGCGAAGAAAAGTATTTCCACTAGAAAGTCTTTAAAGAGCTTGTTTTCTAAAAGTGAAGCGGATCTTAAAGAATCTGTGGAGAATGACAGCGGTAAGAGTTCAACAATCAAGTTCTTCAAATGGAAGAAAAAGAAGAAAAGCTCAACAGACGGACCACAGGACAACCTGGAATTTACAAGGTTTTTATATTTTCCTGTTTTCCATCAATAATGAATGAGCTTCGTGATTTTGTTGATCAGATATGAGTTGAACTTTTATGGTTAATCTTATATTGTATGTTTTAAAGAGTAATATAAAACTCATCAATAGAATTAAATATCTAAATACATTTCCAGTTTGAATTAAACACCATTGCGGCAGCCTGCAGGGTTTTTAACCAGAAACAACTATTCATTCATTTCCAACTTTCTAACTAATGATCTCTTAACCATTGTTAATATCAGTAATTTTAATATTCTTAAATAAAGTTATTATAAAGTGTTACTAAAATAAATTATTGTTCTGAGGATCCCGGGGGTTGACTGAGAGTCAGATTGGGGGTCCATGGGTCTGTAAAGGCTAAAAACATCAGCCATGTTGTTAGTCCATAACTGATAGGTACTATTTCCCAGAATTACTGCATGTGGATGTGTCTCACTGATCCTTGGGACCTTTTTGTAGCTCTGGACTTTGGACATCTGCCCTCGGCCCACCCCAATCTGTTTAAACATACCCATCGACTACGCTTACCAAGAGACAATCAGCTGTTGAATATGCTCAAAAAGAGCTGTAGTAAATATTTAGTCTTTATGTCATATGAAATACTTTATGATCGTTTTTAGCCCTATGACATTATTAATTAAGGGAGCTTTTTAGGGTGATTCATAGACCAAGAAACTGTACAAGAATGTAATGTGTGTACTTCAAGAGGTTTCTCTGACCCTTCCATATTTCTGTATTAGGTCAATATATTTCTGTGTCAGACAAAAATGCTAGTAATGGTGACGCTTTGATATTTGTTAATCTATGAATTCGAATAGTTGGGCTGAATGGGTGAGTTCAGTTTAGTCATATGAAACGGTCCAATTACGTTAATTACAACCAAAAGAAATGGCTGGATAATACCGTATGAGTTCATTGACATTCTGAATTTGCACATTCACACATCTTAAACCCTTTATTAAAGCTCCCACAGAAGAACCAGCTTTTGTACTTATTGTAGGTCAGTCGTACAAGTCACAACAGCTCCTCCCACAGGTGAGCATCCTGCAGCATTCCAAACAAAGTGCAAGTGTGCCTGACATGTGACCATTCTTTAATACCTGATATTATAAAAGACAGGATCTGTTCTCTGTGTTTGCATTCATACAATATGTGATGCCCTGTTTAAACACTGTTAATCATGTGTCTCTATTCCCAAATAAACCACAGACAAAGCAAACAAACCATGTATCCACATCGAGGTCACGTGAGAGGATGTTTAAAAAGTGCAGCTAGTAATTTTAAACTTAGAAAACGAGTCTTGACTAACAAGGTCTGTGTTGTATAATCCAACAGAAACCAAATGCATATTTGGCATTTACAGTATGCCAGTGGTTTCGCTTGAATCATTTTGATGTTAGTCAATATCACTAGTCTTTCTAAACCCAGCTGAAAATAACTAGTTAGGAGTCGTGTATATATTGGTTTGAAGGCTTTTATTGGAATAAATAAAACATGAATCTACGATGAAATGATTTAGCGTTTTCCCTACAGTCGTTCGAAATATCATTTATAAAGCGGTCGGTTATAGTCCTTGATTCTGATTGGGTTGAGCCGAGTTCTAAGCTGTTATAAAATACCCAGATTTAAACTGCTGACCGCATTACATAGCCTCAATATCGCTTTCTTTACTTTATTTGATGAAATCTTGCTACGCATATGGAATAACTGTTTTATAAAAGCAATAAGCCCCATGAAGCAGTGGGTTACAAGGGCATTTTATAACAGCTAAGTGTCTTGCCACAAACCCTACCCACTGCTTCTTGGGGCTTTTTGCTTTTTTTTGCTGAGCTCTGTGTAATGTCCTTTAGGGTTAAGGAATCTATTCTCACCTCGCTTTTTTAACTAAATGAACATAATTTTAACTAAATTAACAAAATATAAGTGCATAATAGCATGGTGTCAGCTTTATATTATGAGTCACTTTTTTACACGGCATAGCTGCAAATGATATGTTTGCACTCAAGAAAACTGGACGTACCACATGCTTACGATCTCCCATCACACATAGCGAAACTCAGTGTTTGACTGTGCCCTCCGGGGAGAAACTTGATAAAAAAACTCAGATACCTGAGTGAAATGTTCTGCTTGTTTTCACCTGATTTGCGATGTTATTGGCATGACAGTTGTCTGATCTGTTTGTTCAGATTAAATGAATGTCGCTCCAGTGGTTATGCTCAGACTCGGTGTTAGATTATGTTAAATTCGCCAACCCTTCAAGTGGTTCTAAAGTATCAGTACCTCTTTGTTAACTTTATATTAATGACGGCTGAATTATTCACATTCCAAAAGCGTGATGAAGTATGTTTCCGTGATGAGATGGAATTGTGGATGCACCTGTTCCTGCTTAATGTCACCCTGAGAGTTGTAGAGAACATGTAGGTCCGCACAATTAGGGTATTGTGTTCCTTAAGACGCTGAATCAGAACATAGGGTGGTGGCAGCATGCCATTGACTCACTTGTCGGTGAAAGATCTGATTTTGTTAACCACTTAAAGTTGAATATGTTGGTGTTAGTAAGAGCAGGTTTCGCATGAGCTTGTGTGTCTGTGCACAGGGCCGGCTTGAGGTGTTGTAGGGCCGTAGGAAAAAATGCGCCCCACTGGTGTCAAAACTGTGATCGCTTTGTCATATCATGCAGTACATTGTAAGACCTCACACCAGAACATAAGAATCACCCTTAGGAAAATAAACCATGGTTTTATTAAAGTAAAAGTATAGTATGTTTCTTTTTTGGTAGATTGATAACTATTTGTATTCATTTTTTAGTTCCATACTGTTACCATGGTTACACTGTGCATTTGTTTGAACAAACTCTACAGCGTTCTTTAAAAATATGCTGAAAGTTTCCATGCATGCAACCTTAAAGGAAAACAATAGCCTGTTTACACATTCTCTTCATACGAGCTCACTGTGTATGTGAGGATGTTGACATTCCTATCATTTTCGCTAAAGTCAGAGTTGAAAAAGAAAAGAATCTCTCAGAGTTGTTTTTTGATGTTTTTGTTGATGACTGACTGAATATTGTCTCTCACAGAACCGAGCCTGCCACATTGGACAATGCAGAAAGTCAGGATGGAGAAGAGTTCTCTGGACATACGTCATCTCTATATGGCACTGCCCCCAGGTCAAAGGTCAGAGAGCACCACATTTATACTTCAAGTGTCAATTAGTTTTACACTTACATGTGCATGAAAGACAGCCATAGCTGAAGCTATCCACCAGCACCAATGAGAAAATTACATTAATCATACATTTGTTTCTGTAAAGTTTTTTAGCAGACATGTTATACTAAAATACTGAATGTTATACATTATCACACCAGACACAAAAATATACACTTCAGAACATGCTGGGTTGTTTCAACCCATGATTAACAGGTTTTGTCCATATTTACCCAACAATGGGTTAGTTAGAACAACCCAGCATTGTATGTGTATTGTTGTCAGTAGAAACAATATTATATTTATCTTATTTGAGGAGATTCAAAGTAAAACAGTGGTCTAGCTAATACATGAAGCAACAGTTCACCCAAAAATGTAAAATCTTATCATTTAAACCCAAACTCAAATTCATTTAAAGGTCCAATGTGTAATTTTGGGAGGATCTATTGACAGAAATGCAATATAATATACATAAATATGTCTTCAGATGTGTATAAAGCCCTTACATAATGAAGCGTTATGTTTTTATTACCTTAGAATGAGCTATTTCTATCTACATACACTGCGGGTCACCGTGTTGTTTCCACAGTAGCCCTAAACGGACAAACTGCTCTACAGAGTGCGTTTCCTATGTTATTAAGCGAAAACGTGACAACATGTTTGTCCTGCGTCAGTTGCCATAGTGCTTCGAAAGGGAGGGGGAGGGGTGGAGTGAGCCCTTGCAATTCACAACCTCACCACTAGATGCGCTAAAAGCTCCACATTGCTCCTTTAATTGCGTTTAATGACGCTGATGTAATGGAGGACGTTTGTTTTAGGCAAAAGAATCGATTTGCATTCCTCTCTGTTAAGCTTTCTAAGCATGGTTTGCATGAAAGACATGCACAGACATGGTGATGGACACGGTTCATTGAGGCAATTTGTACTAAATGCCGTGAACCGTGGTAAACAGGAGAGAAAACAAATTAGATGTAACTGGTCACTACAAACTTATGAGTTTAGGCCAGCATTTTTTTAACAGTGAACATGCTAAATTGCAAATAAACACAAATTAAGTAAACACCTTAATGGTGTTTTATGCTCTATCTGTATCTTATCCACTATCTATATCAACCGTATTTATTTTGAAAAAAGACTGCTGTGTAAAATCGATTTTAATATATGTTCAGTCAAGATTCTTACCTGCAACCTATATGGGTTTTTATTAAAAAATCATAGTGAATATTGTTTGAAACGTTGTCAACAAATGTAGTAGGTGATGTTTGTTTAAAGGAGGTCATATTTGATCAAGTACAGGTCAAGTTTAAACGTTGCATGCATTTTTATATTTATGTGAAACACTAGCCACGTTTACAATTTAATTGTATTTCTTGATGCATTTCTTTACCTGGCCAGCAGATGGAGCCAAGAGCACGTACTAGATATTTGTATTTTTTTACTGAATTCCACAGGTGTTTTTTTTCCTGACACAGCGCTGACAGGACAGTGTTATGAAAGCTGATACACAAGACAGCAGTTCAGAAGCTCATGAAAAAGTTTGGTCATGTTTCTATGATGAAATGCTTTTGAGGTTTCTTCTTCTATGCTTGACTGCAGTAGGTGTATTTTGGAATCCGTAAGCAGGGCTTGTCCTGTGCGCTTCATGTTTGTATAAGATTTATACAGTATCTATCTGTGCAAGGTTCTTCAGATTTTTATGTCAAGTTATTTAAGCTAGTTTTCAACCACATAACATATACATTTATATATTTTCCTCTAAATTAAAACATGCCCAACTCCAGTGAATGAAATTATTTGGTGGGGTTTGACCCTTAAAACATGGTGATGAGCAGCAGCATCTACCTGCTTTTCTTTATGGAAATCAAAGGCCTCCACCCAGATTCACAGACGGAATGACAGATATCTCTCTATCTTACTTCATGGCATTTCATGATCTGTTGTTATCAGATATAACATTGTACACACCTCAGCAGCAAATGCATCATGCCTCTCAAGACATAAGAACATAATCTAGGACAAATATAAGACTCCTATGTCGATGAATCACAAAATAAACTTGTTTGGTCCTTTTTAGATTATCATCTTTAAATTATTAATAAAGGATAATTCCAGTTTAAGTCAGTTCCCAATTTGACAGTAAATTGATTCAATTTTTGTGCACGTCATTTAAAAAATATTTTTATAAAAATTTCACAAACATTCACAAATCTTTTCTTTTCTTTGTCTCTCTTTGTTTCTTTAGAAAGGGCTGCTCAGTTATTCAGAAACTGACCTCCGTAAACCCAGGAGCTTCAACATATTCAACCTAAATTGGAAAAAGAAGAAGAGAGATGTGTCCAAGAGTCTTTCAAACGTCATTGAAAACCCAAGGGCCGAAGGTCACATCAGTGAGAAAGATGAGTTGGAAAACCAGGTAGAAACAGATCAAACCTCACCACATCAGATGGCACCAAAGGCTGTGACTCTGTTTACAGCACCTCCCCATACGATCTCTAACCAATCCCAAGATGTCTTCAGTGATTTGTCTTTGGCCAATAAGGAAGACAGACTATTAGATGATGTCATTGCCACTGATGCTTTTATGCCACCCCAACTGAACGGTGAAATAATATCGTATATTGACTCTTCATTCTCTGATAGTGATGGTTACCAGACACCTCCAGAGAGCCCAGCCACAGGTTATCGCTCATGTGATTCTTCCCCAGTTGTGAATAGGGTTTACCAAGCCCCTGCTGAAACGAATATACCCGAGGCCTCCAGCACCTTCTCAAAACATCAGTATAGGATTTCTGAAGTGGATGGTCCTGAACCTGTAAATGTAACAGGCAATCTGCACACCGAAGAAGTCTTTTCCTCAAATAATGCTGCAGTAGAAGAAAGTCCAGAGACTGACCCTGCAAGTCCAAAATCTTGCACTTCAGAGGCTGACGTCATAGATTCAGTCAGTATTATTCCCAAAGCCAAAACTGCAGAAAGTGTTGATACACATCCTGTTGATAATTCAAACCTTGATGCACATCTGAACCTAAATGGGGTTTCTGGTAAGGATGATTATTCACTTTTTAACTCCGGTTTTTGGAAGACTGATTCGGCTGATTTTGAAGTCAAACCCCTGACTGCAGACAACACATCTAAAGCAGACACGATAACCTTTACGACCCCTGAGAACTCCATCTCTTCCATCCCCCAGCATTCCACCTCTTTTATCTCTGGTAGTTTCACGTCTGATACAAACAATATCGTATCCCAGCTGAGCTCCACCTCAAACTCAGATTTAGTGTTGTCCCATCCTGGACCTTCCCACGGTAGTCCTGGATACATTATAACTACTGAGCTAAAAGACTCCCAAACCAGCACTACAGATAACACAAACGTGTCTGTCACAGAACTGGTTAAAAACACAGACCCTTACTATGGTATGAGTGTACCTACTCATACCAGCAAACCCGTTTCTGTTCCAGATGTTATATCTGTGTCTTCCAACTGTGTGGATGTTAACATATATAACAATACTAAGGCTATTTCATCATTCCCCAATTCTGATGCTGAAGGCGATTCAAGCCCAGTTTATGAAGATAAAGCTGTAAATTACCCTGCTATTTTTAGCCACCTTGAAGATTCTCAGCCTGATTTTAATAGTGAAACCATCTCAATGGAATCTCCTCAAACTGAGCATAATCCCACATGTGCCGTTGATTCTGTTGTAGCACCTGTTCACCCTGAACCTGTCCTTACTGAGGATGAGTCAAAGATGTCTTTGACTGAGTCGGTTACGTCAGGAATACACCCCACTAACGCTACTAAAACCCACACCTTTGACCTCTCAGGTCCCTCAGATCCCATCACCTCTGTCCCTGACCGTTCCTGGAGAGTTCTGACTGACAATACGTCTTATTCAAGTACTTTATCCCAGAATGAAAGACAAGATTACACGAGTAAGAGAATAGACCGAGCAAAATCAGCCAGCTTTGAAAATGTCTCTAGTTCTTCTTTAGATTTGACGGACCATGGGACGTCCAGGATCTCTGAAGCCACTCATTCACAGGAGCTGTTCAACTCTCTGGCCCGAAAGGAAGAGATCTACCAGAGAACGATCAAATCTTATAAAGGTCTCAATACAGAGGAGGTGCTTTATAAAGGAAGTCTTAAGAATTATGAGATGGTTGGTCAGGGTAAAACATCAGAACTGTCTGTGACAACCAAAAATGAAGTGCGAATGAAGGAGCCAGAGGAGAAATACAGATTGGATGATGTTTATAATAAAACTAATGAAGTTTCACCAATTGAAGAAAAATATATCTACATTTTACCACAAAAACAAATGTCCCTTAATAAGATTCTGGACATTCAACATGAGGGGGCTGAAGACATGACAGAAAGTTTGCAAAACACCAGAGAAACATCTAAAAGTCATGGTGTACTAGCACTAAAATCAGAGGTATGTGTAGACACTGAAGTGTTGACAGGTCAAGCAGAGAGGCAGATTCACCGTTTCGCTCCACTGAAACCAGCCCTACCAGTCGATCGAGAATGTGTCCCAAAAGAATGCGACCCCGCCCCTCCCTCCGCCGAGCCAGTAGAGGTATCGCTCGCAGATTCCAGCATGGCAACACGCAATCACCTGGAGACTTGGCTCCACCCACGCCATTCTAGTGAAGAGAAAACACTACTACCAGAGGACGCCGCGAGGATCCAATACCAAACACACACTGAGATCCTCCACGCTGAGAGGGAGGAGCACACGGCCAACAGAGAGGATCGCAAAGTCACATTCCTCACAAGTACACAGAACAGTGAAGGTCAAGGCTGGCAGTCCGCTCCGGACACGGAGAAGATCTCCACTGCGTACAACACAGAAGAGACCTTCATACACAGCAAAAACGCTAGTCAGAGAGAGGTTGAGTTGACGGAGGTAAAAACAGCCACAGATAGCATCACAACCTTCACTCACGGGAGCGTGGTAGATATCAGTGAAACCACACCTGAGGGCAGGAGAGACGTTGAAGTTTACGCTGTCCAGGAGCACCTGCTTCCAACACAGCTGATACAAGGCGACAGGTGAGTCTTGATCTTAATACCTGCTAGAAATACTTGATGTCTTGATTTTATGTGATGCCATTTTTAGATTGCCAGTCTGCACAAAATGTACAGCACAGAAATAAAATATACATGCTTACAATCATTCGTAATGTTTTTGAGAATAAATTCACGACTGTGAGGTTATTCCTGAAATTATGACTCCTATTTATATCGTTGCTGTCCTTCTGAAATCTCAGATGTCCAAATTCGCAGTTTTTCTTTAAATTATTGAATACTGTGTTGTCAAAGTTGACAAGCACTTTTTAATACTTTTTATTGGTTAGATATTTGCAAAACCCAGTGACGAACCTAAAGGGTGACAACAAATGTATGGTTTATGGCAAAACATTTGAATCATGAAAATGGAGACACAAGGTGATTTCAGAAGGACAGCAGCGATATGTGTATATGCCATATGATCTACTCATTTCAGATGTAAGCATTAAATCTTTAATGAACAGCACATTATTTTATGATACGTCACATTTTTCATCAGTGGTTTTCATTAATCCTAAATGATATTTTAAATGTATTTTAAATGTAAAGTATCTAGAAAGGAAACTGTAATTTCTATTGTTGATCTGCAGTGTCAACAATAGTCAGTGTCAATAATGATCTGCAGGATGCAACGCTATTGAAGATAAATGTAACTAATGAAATCTAAAAGGATTAATATAATAATCATAAATAATAATGATTTCGAGCTTGAATTTGGCACTGGTTTATCAATGCCTCACCCACTTACAACCCCATATCTTATAGGTTCGTTTTAAATGGGATGGGCAGCTAAAAGAATGTGTTGTAGATCAGTGGTTCAAAGTTTGCTATTGACTCAGACCTGATTATACACATTCTTGAAATAGACCTCATGAATGAAGGCCTATGCCAAAACCAGCAGCGATCATTCCGAAACGCTTCCGCAAGCAGACGTGCAGTGCCAGCAGGAATCTGAATGATGCATTTGCATATTTACCTTGACATTTAGTTTTCATAAATTACAGACGTTCGTACGTTCGTCGGCGCAGCTTTATTTATCTGATATTCTGATGGTGGGGATTTGATTCTCTTACCGTTGATTTTGTTTAGTTTAATTTGATTTGCTTAATTTCTCATGCAAATTTAAATCCAAAGTGATTGTGAGCTGTAATGACAGGTGGAAGGTCATGGACGACAGCATTAATCTTTCAGTCGCTTTGTCAAATGCTCTGATAATACCTGTCACATGAATGTTAAACATTGTGAAGTGTGTGTTGCGAAATAGATTACAGCCAGCAACATTAGCTGGAATGGATGTTTGGAATGATTTGAACGATGCAAGTGACTGACAGCTGTTCACATCGAACCTCCACACCCTTGTCTGCAAAGCGTGACCCCTCATTACTTTGTTCTTCATGGCAATAAACAATAAAGCGCTATGTAAATACCTCATTCATTCATTCATTCATTACTGGTTCGGCTTTAAGAAATGTGCAGCGATGATCCTTTTTTGGCCTTGGAAAGCTGAATTAATCCCTGTAATTAGTGTAGCAAACTTTGAAGAATGAAGCTGTTTATATTTGTGTCCCTTTCACAAAGTCATTTTTCTTGTAATGTATCCTACAGTTTTCTACGTAATATCATCCTACATAATGTAAAGAACATTCTGTGCAAATATAACATTGATATCTTTAATATTGACTAAGGCCATGTCAAAGATCAAAAATCATATGAAAATTTATGGTTAAAATCAAACTTTGATGCTTGTTATTTTGAGACTTTAGCCTGGTTTTTACAGACAGGGACACATGTTTGTGTATGTGGTGTCATGTACAGTATAGATGATAGTGTTTTATTCAAATCTTTAGCTGGTGGCAGGAAACAAGCAGTGAAGTTAGCACCTAAACAGGGCTTTGCCATAACCCAGGATTTAAACCACAACAATTCGTAGAACGAAGACAAAATACTCCGGAGCACCCACAATGTTTTACATAAGTTGCTGTTGGTGAGACATGATAGCATCTGCTATTAACTAACTGTGAATGTAAATTGCAAAAATGACATTGTGATGTCCATGTTTGCCTCCAGGGGGCGAGCTTTGGCTAATACAAACACTAGATATACCAGCTGGCAAAACTTGATACCTCCACCTGTGCTTTCAAATGGCTCATGGCCATTTCAACTGTAGTGTTGAAGTGAAAAACAAACTACATGACATATACCCGCATCTTCTTTCCTCTCCTCTCAAAACAACTTTTTTCAAATCCCTTTGTGTTTATATATCTTTATTGAATGTTTTTTTGTATACATGTATGTATTAAGTACTACTGTTTGTAGAAGTAAACAACAATGCTTTATTATGAAAATTAGACGCATTTGCTTCAATTATGTAATATTATTTTTAATGTCTATTAAACCTCTGCATGTGTTGTGGTATATATGTTCAAGCCTGCTTTGCTATGTGTTGTGTTCCCTGTTTCATCATTTGACTTATTTTTCTTCAGTCTGTTTTTAAGCAGATTTGTGTGTGGAATGTTAATCGAAACCCATGGTCCTTGAGTTTAGATAATGCTTAACTAAATTAATCCTTAACTTAAAATGAAAAACATCTTTCCTTTTATTTCCCACTACTTCCAGTTTTCTCATAAGTTATTCCCAGTCATATGCAAATTCAGATCTATGTTTCAACAAATAATGACATTGTAATGTAAAATCTGGGATGTTTCCTATCACAGAAAAAATGCATTACCACACATTTGATAAAGCCCTTTTATGCGACTTTTGTCCCACTTAAACTTTTAGTTTTTAGTGGTATTGCGGATTAAAACTGATTTGAAGGTTGAGATCCATTGCGAAGTGCTATTATAACATGTGTTGTCATGTCTCCAGAAACTCACCTACGCAAATTGCAATATACTCCCACACTAGAAAAACTTGTGCACCTGTGCTTTTGCGGCATAATCTGTCCTCTGATTTGGTTTCTAAATACAATCATACTTTTCTTTAAGTCTGTATTTCAAATCTTGATATTCTTTATAAAATAATCTCAAAATGAATCTAAATGTTCAAAGAGACCTCAGATTACTTTATTATATAAAACTGTTTTATCGTGTTCTTGAAACCAGAGAGGTTGTTATTCTCATAGACATCAAGTTTTTTTACCACGTGTCACATGAAATTGTATGTTAAGACTTTCTTTAAATTTACCGTGGTCATGAAAACTTGTATGGTTCAAGTAATAATGTCCTTGTGTTACTCTCTCTTCCATATCTAGATTCTTTCATGCATCTACTGTTCTTAGTACATTGATTGAAGAGCCAGATACAGAAAACGAAGCAGGAACTGAGCCTGGATCAGAGACAGACATGAGCATTGGCGTTGCCGTCCTCAATACGAAGCTTAGCCGGCCATCATCCACCCGAGAGGGCAGAGATGACGGCATGGTGGTCCGCAAAGTGTCCCTGGTTAACTCCGACAGTAAGAGCAGTTTGGGCAACTATGAAAGTCAGTTGGACAGCAATGGGTTTAGAGATTCAGAATCGAGTCCTGAACTTCGCGGAAGATGGCAGAGCCTCCATTCTGATTCTGAAGTAAAGAAGTTCACAGAGAATTCAGAATATAACCTCACAAACAGCTCATACCCGTATTCCTCTCCGCTGTCCCCAAGCTATGAAAGAGGTGTCTACACGTCTCATTTCAGCTCCTCCGGGACGCAAAAAACCCAGCCCACTTCTTATTCCTTGGAGAGCACTAGTAGCCTTGGCAACAGTAGCTGGAAATTCACGGAGAGCGAAGTTCAATCGGGGAGTGAGAGTTACTTTAGTGGGAGGAGCAGGGTGGAGCTTAGTACACCTGTCGGAGAGAGAGAGGGAGAAATACAGAAAACAGGCTTTGACTCCCGGGAGGGCAGCTTGATGATCACGGAGGTGGGAGATGATTTCTCCGATGTGTTCAAAGCCACGCGCGTAGAGCTGGACTCCTCGCCCACTGATCTAGAACCCGAGCCTCTGATTTCTTACACACACGAGATGGACAGCCTGGTGGATACATTGAAGAGCATGGAGCGACCGGTCCGTCAGAGGCTTCACCGCACAGCATCCAACACACCGTTCTCCTCGCTGCCTCCCATCGAAGAGGACACCCCGATCTTGTCTCCAACTCGAGTCTCGCCCGTTACAGAGCCAAAGAAGCTTTTGAACGGAGATTTCAGTTTACCTCCTGACTTAGGTTTCCACTGGAGTTCCCCCAAGGACATGCGATCTCCTATGGCCATGTTGAAAGAACGGCAGTCTGGAGATCTCCCGAGGCTTCCCCAGCCCATGCGTGCTTCGGCCCTGAGCAGCATCGTCATGCGCAAGGGTTCCCTCACAGACCTGAACACCGAAGAGACACCCACGACAAACGGAGAGACTCTGCTCCCCACATCTCGCCTGGAAAACAGCCTGTTCTTCCAGCCAGAGAATGGAAAACGCTCCATCTTCCGCGCAGCCTCTCTCCCCGACATCGGCAGCAGTCACGACCGCATAAGCTCGGCCCCCAAGGGCACGGACAGTCTGCTCGGAAACCGCTACGAGCGCTTCTCGTACCTCACGTCTTCATCGAGTTCACTTAGTGGGATTTCCGAAACGTCTCGGATGAGCATGCCTCCTTCTTTCCAACATAACTCCTCTACAGAGACCTCAAGCTTTGACCTCAAGACCTCATTTGATCTTTACCGCTCGCCAGTTCTAAGTCTTCAACGCAGCAGTAGCGTTGATGGAGCTCTTCATCATCAACCCAATGATAACAAAGGCTTCCAGATGAATCAGGAGCCAAAAGCGGAGCCGGAGCGAAAATTAACACTCAAATACAGAGCCTTCCCGGATTCATATGTGAGTATTGCTTCATGTCACAATACTATATGATATGACTACAACAGTGTACAGACAGCATTTTCATTTATGTCATTGGAAGAAATAATGTGAGAAAAGGGTATAAACACAACTCAGAGTGTCGTGCTTAAGTTTATTTTTGGGAACGAGGACATGGAATGAATGAGAGTGTTGTTTTCATAGTACAGTATGTCGCCACTCTCTAATCAGCCGTAATGTAACCGGATACAAAACCACTTACACACAAGTATTGTATAACAGCGTGATGTGTTTTAGATCTCAAAAGAAGTGCAGAACATTTACATGTATGCATTTGGAAATCACTTTTACCCAAAGTAACATTAAAGATAACATTATCAGTTTTCTGTTCCTTGGAATTGAACTCGTGGTGTTGCTAAACTAGTTGAGTTGCATGTTTACACCTGACGGTTATAACACACCTAGCTACAATTTTAGAGAACACTTAAAGATAATAATTGTGTGATTAGACTTTGCAGAAGGTGGATTGAGCTCTGCCCAAAACCTCGGTGAATGAAAGGAAAGACGGAGTGTAATGGCACCCCAGTGGGACGAGTTTACAATAGAGATTGACAGGAGTATACGTTACATCAGTGCTCATGCAGTATTCACGCCTTCTCACATCCTCTAAAACAGACGTGGAACAGGTCATCTGTTTCATGCCCTGGGAGTCACATTTTAACATACATAACATCTCAAAGCCAAAACATTTTTGTTTGGTTATGTTTTTTTATCCTGCGGGAGGATGCAAAATGTGGAAACCGAATGAATGCCTGCATTAATCCCACACTTTCCTAAAATCGTACGCGTTTTGGGGTTTTTTGGATTGGTTATAAATTCTCTTTAAAAGCATGTTTGCCCAGACAGTACCTGCAGGTGTGACTCGGAACGCTCCTAAAGATTTCATTGTAACAACCCATAAAAATGGCCGTCACAAGGGAGTAGCTTCAAACTGTTATCACAAATCTAGTGTAAAATGAACACACAACTTCACCCGTGTTCATTTATATGGTTGACATAGACTGTCATGTTGAGTTATCAAACAGTTCTTTATTGCTTGTATGCAAATTTCGTGGATGGAGAGTTTGCCAGTGTGCTACATTCACAGTGTCCTGTGTGGTTGACCCCTTTGTTATTATTCTTCATATTATAAATGTTATACAGTAGCTGTTTTTTTACTCCTTTGTAAATGGGTCGCGAAAATAGTGAGTGAGAGTCCTGTGTGAAAAGAGATCATATTCAAACAAAGAGAAAAGCCACAAATAATAACAGTTCAGGTTTCAATAACAGAACCAACTGTCCTTTTTCCTGTAACTATGCATAGGACACGCATAGTTAACTTGTTGGGACGAATCTCCCGAATACACAAATGAATATTGACAGGTTGACAGATAAAAGTATGTGCTTTAAAATGTGCTCAGAATCAATAGGCAGGGAAACGGGGAGAGGCTGATGTGACGATGTTTGTTATCTGTCTATTTTCTTTATTCTCGACTAATTTGCGTTAATAATTTTGTTAGTACGGCTGTGTGTCGAGTCCTGCTCAGACACACCCTGTTCTTTGTCTTGCCAGTGACTTGCTTTGTATTTGCCATTGCAATGGGCACGGAGGAAAAATTATGTCGCCTTCGTGCCTTGGTCACATGTCGGAGCAGCATCCTCATTAACCGTATAAACAATACTCAGGGAACACACCGAAATATCTTATGTACTGTAATATATAATGCAAATATTATACTTTAGTATACAGTAATTTTGTGCACCTATAGCAGTATGAGTTGTTATAGTTGATATACTGTAGACATTTTTATTATATCTCTCTAAATAAAAATAATATAAATATAATATAAACAGGTGCAGTTACAGTACATTTTAGAAATATACATATTTACTGTAGAGATATGGATGGCATCCCACACCCATGTTCCATATGCATATCGAAAATATTCTGCATTTCTGCAAGAGACATAGTTGAAAGAAACATAGTGAGACTGACACTTGGCTAGTTTAAGAAGTGAGCTTTATGACATCTGAATCATGTAAATCTTTTATTTGGCTTGTCATTAAGAACATCCCCATAGGCAAACAGAGAAATTTGACTTTGGCTCTTGTGTAATGTTGCCTTTATTCTAACTTGGTCATGGCTCACTGAATTCGCAAAAACATCTCACTCAGCAAGGCCTGGGAAGGGCGTTTCATCAGCTCTTGCATACATAAATATGTTGTACTGTATATGGCCCCACTTTACATGAAGTGGACTGTTAGGCAAAACAATTCAAGTGAATTAAGAGAGAAAGAAACAATGATATGGCACCAAGGGTGTATTTCGAGACTTACTAGGTATCATACTTCTTTTTTTAAGTCTGCTTAAGTGCCCAAAGTACTTTTTTGTACAAATTTTTGACAGATAATGTAGAAACCTGAGGAGGGGCTTTCCGAAGGTTCGTCAACGCCAAAAATACATAGGCATTGTTCAAGCATTTTATAGTTTACATGTTACAATATATATCCATATGTTATGTAAATATTTATTTACTTCAATATTTTTCTTTATCTAGCACACAAAAGAAAAGGAACATGGGAAGCTCAATCCTCGACCTGGAAAGGTGAGTCATTCCACTTTACCTTTCTTATCTCAATGACACTACATTAATGAGAGTATTAATGGTCTGATTGATCCGATCGGACCAGCCCTTTTATATTCTCTGTGTGTGCTCATAACATAAAATAAGATGTGACAGAATGTGCTTGGGTTCCCAAAGCCTGCAGCTGGTATTTAAGAGCAGGTGAGAGAGATTAGTGGGTGCGTGATCAAGACCCGTTCATGTGTCAAACACACAAGTATAGACAGTTCATTACATGGCTTACATAATCAAATGATTTTTGTTCTAAGAATAATTAATACTTTGTTGGAACTTGCACCAAAAGTAAAAAAAAATTTTATTCTGGGCGAATAAAGCTTTATAAGGTCAGTACATTTTGTACTCTGTCTTTTAAAAGATGAATATGCGTGCAAGTGTAATTGAGGGAAGTAGTTTTCAAAATGAGAAAATAGAGATTCAAAAATCTGCTTTTATCAAGTATTTTACAAGATGCCTAACCGGATGGAAATAAGATAATGTGAGCCATTGTTAAGTGATGGATTGAGATTTACCATTGTGTTGCTTTAATTATCATCCCTAAATTAATATAATTTAAAAAAATTATATTTAATCCATTTGATTAAGATCTAAAAATGTACTGCATATTTGCAAAACTAAGTTCTAGTATCAACATTGTGTAACATTTAGGATGTTAGTAAAGAAACACATGCAATAAGGTTGATGTAACACCAATTAACTTAAATTAAAACAACATGTTATGCAATTTAGCACAAAAGAGGTTGTTAAAGTCCCAGTGAAATAAAAAAATGACAAATCTTATTTTTTCATGAAATATTGCAGCGTTTATAGTAAATAGCTTATCAATATGGGTCATTTTCTTTTTTAAATTCATGTACCCTGATAATCTTCATTTAAAATCTGAAAATGCACTTGCCCCCTGAAATGACTATCCATCTCAAATGACGTAAATTAGACGGCTTAGGCGGAGCATCCGTTAACTCCTCCCCTTCAACTGTCATTCTGCTGCAAGTTTCATTTCAAAATTAATGCAACAGCTGTTTTTTCACATCCAATCAATTCGCAAGCCACGCCCACTAATTATCTCCTTTGAAATTCCTTTTCACTCTGAAATGTGTCAGAAAAACGATGGCAACTTCCGGTTCACGGGGACTTTAAACAATTAAGTACCTACAGTTTGGGGATTCGGGATAGCTGTCTGAAAGCATAATAAACCACAATGTGTTTGTTTTTAGCACATTGTAACATGCTACCGCATCATCATCTATTTCATGTTTGTTGACTCACAGTTTTTTATACTGCTGTACTGGATTGGATTTTACTGGACTAGTTTTGACATTCCTAAATTCTGCATCAGCAGCTGATCGAGATTTAGAAAAGGTCACCTGAAACTGGATTGTCAAGTTTCTTCCTGATTATTGTAAGAGTCAATTTCTTGCTATTAGATGTATTTCCTCACCTCACAACCTATATTTGTTAGCAGTGTAATATTGCAGCCTTAAGGTTATAAGACAACAAAGGTGCTTTACAGAAGTAGGACAATGTGGACATGCTCTGTTTCACAGACAGACAAAAGGAAGATTGTCCATTGTCACTGCATCTGCTCCCCCTAGTGGCTGAAAAGGTCAAATATTAAACAATGCGATCATTGTCGACTTTGGATCTCAACCTTTTTAATGCAATATTTGAAGGGCTTTCGACTCACAAATTCTACATAATAAAATATTATAGAGTCAGACATAACTAGCAAGATGTATATTTGTTACAAAATCTCCAAACTGTGAAAAAACATTTAAAAACAATGAGTCATTCTGAGGTTCTCTTGGAGGATTGTAAAGCTCCCTCGTTGAGAAACACTGGCTGTGTCTCAATCAGCTCCCTTGTTCAGTAGTCAGCGCACTGACTAAAATCGCAAAATCCTTCCAGTGCACTGAAACATTCGTTCCCTAAAAATTCCCACAATGCACCGCAAAAACCAGGGAGCGTCGATGCACCTATGTTCCCTTACCGGAAATCACATGACAAGTTTTGAAGACGTTTAACCGAAATCGCACGAGCCAACTCAATGAACTTCAGGAAACGCAATATAACTTTTGAAAAGACAAACTCTTTTTATGTTATGTATAAACAAACGTTGCTAGACAGGTAGGCAACACAATCTACTTCAATTTAATAATAAATAAGTGAACGGTGCGCAGACCCGTGTACAAGGTATACTGATGCACGATCTCGGGGGCAAGGGAGCTGATCGAGACACTGGCCGTGTTTTAGACTTTAACATTTGTTTTCATTATTAGATGTTCATTTATGACAAGCCTGGAATGACCGGCCATAAAATTGAAGTTCGAGGTGATGTTGTGGATGCCACACCGTGGGAGTTTACAGGGACCATTTCAATAAGAGTGGTCAGAGGGGGGTAAGTCACATGTATACATTTATATGCAGCTTTAGCAGTGCCCTCTTACTAAACATGATAACACAAAGGTGCCTTTAAAGTGTCAAGGTTTGGCTGGTTAGCAGAGTACTGGCCCCTGCTGGCAGATGTTGTAACTACACCATACTTGAGTTCATGGCACAGATTTTTTGTAAAGCTGTGTGAAATGAAATTCATTCACATTTTTGCACAACGCATTTACTGTGTGTCTGATACAAAAAAGGCAGGTGTACACACAGGGCAGCAAACGTGCATCAATACACAAGACAGGATGATAAATGCACAATAAATAATGCATCTTCAGTTTAATGAGGTTGTAAAGTTTAAAGGGTCTGGATGATGTGTACATGCTGGTCACATGGGCTATGGTGGGGGGAGTGACACATTCCACATCAGTCTCAACATGAAGGCTCTGCCTGCTTTTGAGTGAGAAAACAGCAGTAAAGCACAAAACCATAAACTTGATAGGACTCTAGTTTTTGCTGAATCGTATTCATCACGCCGTTCGCATTATTTTGCACCCTAGTAAATATAGCAGTACTGTATTCTGTTAAGCAGTGGTTCTCAAACTTTTTTGTTGTAAGGCCCCCGTTGTGTAGAGTGCATTGCTTTGCGGCCCCCCAAATAAAGACTTATAATCTTAAACTTTAAATTTTAATTAAACCAAGAAAATATTCAGTTAAACAATGCTAAAACATCAATTCTTTTGGTTGGTGGCGTTGTTTTTCTGATGTTTGATTGCACAAAATTTATGATAAATATCTATATTTCTAAAATGCCACAAAATCTGTGGCCCCCTGGAACCATCTTGGGGCCCCCCAGGAGGCCACGGCCCCCAGTTTGAGAACCACTGTGTTAAAGAATACAGGCTGATGGGATTGCATGAATGTTGATGCGTAAGCAACACGTCTACACTTTATCTGAGAGGTAATGTCAGCTATACTGGAGAGCGTCAGATGTCCTCATGATGCGCTTCACGTGATCTTTAAAATCTCTTTCAACATCAGATCAAAATCAGAAATAAAATCCAAATAGAAGTGAAATGTGGTAATAATTCATATATTTGAAAGAAACAGACCATGAATCGTGGTGAGAGCACACATAGCAGTCATTAAATGTGCAATATAACATTCTTTTTTTAATATATAATAAGATATTTAAAAATAATTTTAATTAGATGACAGCACATTAAAACAAGTGTCATTTGCAAAAACATGCTTGTTGCGGATGTGCTTAAAATTCTTCCCACATTTTGTCTTCTCAAGTTGGGTGTTGTATGAGAAGCCAGACTTCAAAGGAGAAAAGATAGCACTAGACGAGGAGGACATAGAGCTGACGAATCCTTTCGGACCGCCGGAGGACGAAGAGGCTCATCTGGAGAATGGAACCGCACAGGATCAAGAAGATGAAGAGCTCAAGCCACAGATGAAGAAAACCTTTGCCATTGGATCCATACGACGAGCAGTGCGGGTATGACAAACTAAAACCAAAGCTCAGTATTCTCCCTCAAACTGTGCCTGTACCTCTGGAATGGTATACATATTAGTGCAGGGACCCTTATTTGCATTAACATTGCATAATGATAATGGCGAATGAGTGGTTGTAAACTACATCATGTGCCTGTTATACCAGTGTCTCAGCATAGCTGGGTCTTAATGATTGTAGTGCGCCTCCTTGTGTCTTAAAGCAGAATTGCACCTGCTTTGGCAGCAATACTTTAAGGAACACACTTTAAGTTTCAACAGTCCTTCTTTTGTGTCTTTCAACTTTTTTTTAACTAGGATTACAGTGTTCCTGAAATTAGTTTCTTCCCCGAGGAAAATGCAGAGGGCAAGAAGGTCACGTTCAGAGACACGTCCGAAGACGCCAGAATTTTTGGCTTTCCGATCAAAGCGAACTCCGTGATTATCAACGCTGGACTGTGAGTGCTACAAGTTGCTTATTATAAAACTAGCACAACCTGTAGTTTTGAGGTCTTTTCCAGCATTTTCTCTGCTGATTTGGAATTTGGAAAAAAATCTGCTGAATTCTGCACTCACAGTTTCCAGGGTCCCTTTGTGTTTATTTATTAAAGTGAGTTTATCAAAGTAATGTTTGTTCCTCTAGATGGCTGGTGTTTGCAGAACCCTTCTTTCAGGGCATCCCACGGGTGCTTGAAGTCGGGGGTTACTCATCACCTGCCGCCTGGGGTGTCACAAACCCGTATGTGAGCTCTCTGCACCCGCTCAAAATCGTAAGTTTCCCCTTTACATAAATGTCCCTCTTTGGTCCACCGTCCTTTTAAACCATGAGTCTAAAGCATGCATTTTGTTTGTGTTTGTAGGGGGAACCTCGAGTTGAGAACATTACTGATCCAAAAGTAAGTTTAAGGAAGCAACATCTATCTAATTGAATTGAAATGAAATGCACAGGCATTACATGTTATATGTTTTATTTTATTTTTTTAACAGATTGTGCTTTATGAAAAGCCATATTTCACTGGGAAAAGCAGAGAAATCTACAGCAGCGTGAGAGATTTCATGACAAGAACGGACAATAGACAATCATTGTTTATGTACAGTCCGGGATCTATTAAAGTTAGTGGAGGATGGTGAGTAAAGACGAGTTTAGTTTGAGAGAGACAAAAGTCAAAACAATTTGTGTTGGAGAGAGACAGAAATTGGATGATTTTCTGGTCAGAATCTAATTAAATTGTTCTTTTCTTCTCTCTTCTCAAAGCTGGGTGGGCCACGAAAAGGAAGGTTTCCGTGGTTACCAGTATCTTCTGGAGGAGGGAGAATACCATGACTGGCGGGTGTGGGGAGGGGTTAACTCAGAGCTGCGCTCGGTCCGAGTCATCCAAACTGTAAGAAGCCTTTCACTTTTATGATAATATTTATATATAATGAAATCGTGAATCATGATACTAGAGGGCATATTTAAATTGATACATGAGGTTGTACTGCATAGACTGGCATGCAAAGTAGGTTTAATCATTTTTTTACTGATCTTTATCTTGGCACACCAGGACCTGTCAGAGACTGTGGTGATGTTGTATGCAGAGCCCGAAGGAGAGAAGGAGAATGAAGAAGAGCAAACGTTTGAGGTGACGGAAGCTGTACCGGATGTGGAGCTCTTCGGGTTCGGCATCAACACCCGTTCCATCCATGTGCTGAGTGGAGCGTATGTACTGCATTATAACATTCATGAATGGAGTGATAAAATGGAGTATTAAAGAAATAATAGAAATAGTATTCAATTGTACTGTAGCTGTGTTGTGTAATTTTCATCAAAATCATTGCGTCAAGACTAATCTAGGCATGACTAAAAATTTCGGATCATTAAGGCCAAATCTGGATGTGTGTGTATTTATAATAAATGTATTTATTTATTCTTTATCCTCAGATGGGTCGCCTACTCTCATGTGGATTTCTCCGGCAACCAGTATATTCTAGAAAAAGGCTTCTACACGGGCTGTGGGGATTGGGGCTCTGGGGACAACCGCATTTGCTCTATACAGCCCATTCTTCCTGTGAGTCGTCTCAGAGACCCTATTCATGACTGTGAAAATGTGTTCACGGTCCACATACTGCTGATCGCTATGTTGGTGTCTGCGGGGGTACACTGGATTATTAATAAAGTGATCAATAGCATAGCCAAAAAATAGACTGTGTGTGCATCTGAAAAACTGGGTGTGCCTCATTTATTGTCAGATGAATGTGCAAAAACCCCTACTCTGCGTATCAGTAACGTTACAGAAGAGACTGAGTGTAAAACTGATTTGTAAAACTAGGCTCGCCTGAGATGGAACCGCTTTTGCCGAATAAATTCTGACGTAGCGAACATTACACCCAGCAATTTGGAGCGAAAAACTTTTTTTGCAAATTAAGGGTTTTTGATTTCGAAAATGTGGTGCTTCCATCGCTCATTTCTGATGCGAAACCTCAAAATGCACAGCTGAAACAAGCATAACAGGCAATGTGATCAAAACACGCAGTCAGTGATGTATAAAGTCTTAGAGTAACCGATAAATATTATACTTAAGGATCAAAAGTACTTTTTATATTAAATCTACTTAAGTATATAAAGTAAAGTTGAAAAAAACATTGTTAATAAAAAAATTTTTTTAGCATAAATATACAAAATGGTGCTTAGATAGAAATTTACAACCTTCCGCTTCAAGTCTGTAGTGCTTGCGCAGTAACGTTACCTGTAATATTTCCATCTGGCCAAACGCGTCTGATCCGGTGTACTGAAATTTCATCCTACCCGTCAGATTGTCCTACCAGGCATGCACACATCAGGCAGCAGCCTTCATTATTCCGTAGGAGTCACTCTGAAAACGGTTGTTGTTGCTAGCTGGCAAGGTTTAGGCAAAGATTCTCAATTTATTTAGAATGCGTGGTAACGAATATAGTAATTAAACAACAATAACCTAAATTTCGAAAAATATTTTTATTAGGACTATAAAAAATGTATTCTGCATCTATTTTTAGGTGTGCCAGCTGGAAGTAATTGGGGTGATTTTGACTTTGAAACTCTTTATATGTTTTTGAATTTATTTATCGGAATATTAATTGTATTTCATATCTGTCCTGAATAAAGAAGACATTCTGTCCTTGACTTTATTAATGAGGCTGATCTTGTGTGTTTTAGGCACCCAGTGAAGGGCCCAGCTTCAAAAATGAGGTAAGCTGACTTATTCAACATCCTCACCATCAGCAATGCAGTAATGCATCAGTAATGTCATCACTTTCTTTTGTTCTGTTCTGTCGCAGCAGATGCTGCTGTATTCAGAGCCCAGTTTCCAGGGCACATGTAGTGTGTGTAATCAGAACACGGGCCGGCTGCCGGAAAACCTCATAGTCAAGTCATGCAGGGTGATGGGAGGAAGGTTAGTGTTAAAATGGTTGTGATGTGCATCCAATAAATAAATAAGTTGTAAATATATAATAAATAAATGGAATAATTTTTTACTGTAGTATTGCAGTGTTCCTCAAATAGGACATGAGCAATATTGCAGACGAACCTAAAAATATATTTGGTACACTCATGTTGTGTAATTCAATGCATTTCAGCTGGGTGTTGTATGAAGGAGACATGTTCACAGGAGACCAGTATGTTTTGTCAGAAGGGAATTTTCCCAACTTCACCAGCATGGGCTGTCCTCCCAGCTGCAGTATTCGGTCGGTGAAATCAGTTCCAATGGTGAGTAGACAAAAGATTTGTTTTGGTGGGCAAATGATTTCTAATTTTGCAATCAACAAGTGGAAACTCTTAAGGAAATACTCTTTGATTATTTGGCTAAAAAAACATATTTTTTAGACTTTTTCAGTGCCTTCGGTCTCTCTCTTCGGGCTGGAGTGTTTTGAAGGTCGAGAGGTCACAGCTGATACGCAGGTATCCAGCCTGCATGAGGAGGGCTTTAATACACAGTTCCTCTCTGTGAGGGTCAACAGTGGCTGGTGAGTGTTGCCTCTTAAATACTTTTTTATATTAAAATCAATTTCAATTTGCTGTCATGTCAGGTCAATCTCTCTTTTCTGCAGCTGGGTGTTATGTGAACATAGTAACTACAGGGGGCGCCAGATTCTACTAGAGCCCATTGAAATCACAAACTGGCACAAATACAGCTCTCTCTCCAGTATCGGCTCTATCTATCCAGTCAGACAAGTTAGTATCTGCTTCACATGCCCCTTATAACTATGGAATGACTGAAAAAATACAAACATCTTTATTTTGTATGTTTATGTTTTTATTTTATGTGTGTGCCCATAGAAACAAAGACTGTTCCGAATTAGAAATGAAGAGTCTGGACACTACATGTCAGTGCAGGGTGGGGTTGAGGACATGAAAACAGGCCGTGTGGTCGTCTCAGAGGAGGTGGAGGGATTCAGTGATGTTTGGTTCTACCAGGACGGGCTCATCAAGAACAAGGTACATTACACGTATGAGACATCTACATCATGTTTACATAATAGTTGATTATAAAATCCTCTTTACAGTACAATATAATAGGTTACAAATGTTAATATTAATCATTTTAGGGTATATTTGGTTGTAAGATTGTGTGATTTAATTTTTAAGTTGACATTGTGGTTCATACTACAGTATGTATGAGAATTTTGTAGCTGGCTGTTATGTGAGCATAGTAACTACAGAGGGCGCTGTATTATAACACTTTCCATTAAAACTCTACTCCCACATTCTGTGTTTGTGGCAGCTGGCACGGACCATGAGTCTGCAGGTGATGGGGAATGTGGAGACAGGTGCTAAGGTAGTACTGTGGAATGAGAAGCGTACGCCAGTGCAAATATGGACCGCTCAGGTCAGCGGCAAAATCTCCAGTGTCACTTTCCCTGGAATGGTGCTAGACGTTAAAGGTGAGATATGCGGTGTGATGTTTTACCAACAAATCACACGCTTCCAAACACATTAAAACGTTTTGTTTGAATAAGTTCAATATTGAAATGAGAAATCATTTATGCATCTCATGTTAATATGTTGTTGCAAAGAATGCTAATATAATGGCGGCTGTTGTGACAAACAATATTAACGTGAACTGGGTAATAACATGACCAATGCTAGAATACTGTAATCTTTTTCAGGGGGAAAGTCATATGACAAACATCATTTAGTTGTCCGAGAGGAGAACGAGGAGCATGCCAGCCAACAGTGGAAGCTGGAGTTCGTCTAATCCCGCCCCTTTGAAATTAACTGACCCACCAATCCTTACCTCACCCATTCAGGCTGCCGCACCAATAAAACGTTTTTCTATAAACTGACTTTTGTCTTTGTGTGGGACGCCACTACACAGAGTAAAATAAAAACTTTGTAGTACACTTTGGACAGTGAATGAGGCGTACCTCATTGGGAATGGAAATGAGGTGGGTCAGCTTTCCTGTGGCTCAGTGCAATGCAATGTAAGTACAATGCAATGTAAGTCGCTTTGGATAAAAGCGTCTGCCAAATGCATAAATGTAAATCTAAATACCAGCCATGGGCAGGAAAGTATTTGTTATGATTGTGAAATGTAAAGTGATGATCTGAAAACTGTTATTTGCACATAATTTGAATATAAGATTACCAACAGGTCATTTATAAAACTACGATTACAACCCATAGTTTCACATTGGATAATAATGATATAATAATCTATTAATCCAGAAAACTGTATTAGCTTTTCACTGTCTCTGTTATATATTTTATATATATATATATATTAAAAACAGCGAGTCACTTCAGATCTGACCTTTATTTTGTTCATTTTCTTTGTTCATGTCCTGGGAGGGTTTCTATGAAAGTTTGTTCTGTCATCTTGTTTTTATAACCAAATATGTGTTGATGTCAATATAGTACAGCACAGTATGTCAATATAATATCACCATGTTATTTTTGGAATACCAAGAAACTTTATTCTGTAACTTTAATTTTAAAGTTTAATGTGAAATATGTAACAGGGAGTGGCTTTAATTTTGTAATAAAACATGTAAAAAATATTCACTTTTGAATTTTGTCCATGATTTTATTTGTCCATGATTTAATTCTTTGAATATTTTTAATATGTATTTATGTGTATTGTGCTAAATAAAAAAATGTTTCCAAAAACTCGTTGGTGAAATCTCATATACACAGAAGGATCATTGAGAGCAGTCTGTATGAGACTTCAATGTTCTTTTTAAACTAAAATCAGATAAAAGTGGGTGGTGTGGCATGACTAGAAATATCTGATATCTCATTTTTTGGTGTTGTAATGTGAAGTATGCAGATGCTTATCCTGCTATCTCAACAGACTACAAACAAATGTCACACCGGTGGGAGTTTAAGTTAAAAATGTTCTGAGGGCAAGGTGGAAAAAGATTGGTTTAATTTATTTAATAATTATTTGCAAAGCAGGAATAGGCTTGGTGCATATCTCAAACCTGAAGGTGTTGCTCTTTCAGGTGGAGGTGAATCGTTGTAATGACATTGTCAACTTTTCACTTGACTGTGTGTTTACACAGTCACTTCCAAGTTTACCTCTGCTCAACCTCTCTGTTGACATTAAGTGCACATTCTCACATTTCTCAGATTACCAGCACTTTTATATTTGTGCAGAAAATGACTTTCTAATGTAAAATGTAGAAGATAAACCCCTAAACACACTGAGAATACTTGCTTTTCCTTTTCTGGAGAGGTATGTTCTGGGGGTCGTTGTTCTTGCTGTCCAGCTTATCCGGTTTTGCAGGTTTTTTAAAGTTCACCTTCTTGTGTGCAGTCTCCAGGTCACGCCCAGTGATTGGATATCTGATCTAATGTCATCAGGGCATTGAGAACTTCTTTGCTTGAGCCATTTTTGATGCACACATCCGTCTGTGAGAGCAGCGTGGTGTTGCTTGTACTGAAACAGATTTAAGAATAAGAAGTCAATAGTTTTAAGGAAAGTAGTAATTGTTATACGTTGTTGTAAGTGTAAAACCTTGAATTGTCTTATTTTTGAATTTTTTGGGTTTTGAGCTCAAAAAGTGTGGGTCTAAGATTACGAATACAAATTGAAGATTAGTCTCAACTGACTGAATCCCAGCCCTGGGCACCGGATTCCTCATAAGGTAAACCATGTGAGCCTTAATGGTTTACATTTTGAGATGTTTGAGAATAAAGATTTGATCTAGTGTAAATTATAAATTAAATGAATAGACTGAGGTTTCTAACTACATCCGTTTGAAATATGTATGTGTCTATATGAAGTTATGGTATTTTTAGAAACTGTTGAAGATTGTTTTCTCAGTCAATGTGCTCATACATCGTTGGCATAATTTTCATTTCCATTATTAAGGTTACCATGGATACAGACGATAGCTCAAATGGGATATCCGCATACAGTGATATGGTGAGCATTTGTTTCTACATCACTTTTGTATCGATGTGTGGAACCTCAGTTTAAACACTGGACATTATTTCAGTGCCACTGTTTCTTCCTGTAAAAAACACGTTCGTTTTTTCTTTCTGTTTGTCACTGAGTCTCCTGATAAAGACCTAACTACCATTTTCTCTTACACCCTCACATGTCCTCCTATCTCTCTCTTCCAATCTTCACCTTTCCCCTCCCACAGTGTGAATCGATGTGGTGGGGCACCCTGGGGTCTGTCCGCCCCTTTCCCAGTTTTCATCCAGAGAGGGACGTTTCATTCCTCCAACAAGCTCTGGAACAGAAAGGTACAGTTTGGTGCATATTCATGAGTCACAAATAAATATCTATATTGTTGCACTTCTAAAATAGTGACTGCTAGTTTTGTGTAAGTGCTGTGTTTTTTTTTCATTTAAAGATGTGAACACCATTGTGAGAATACTGACCAATCGCAGTAATGCTCAAAGACAATCTCTGGTCCGGGCCTACAAGTCCTTCTCGCAAAAGGTAAACAGGAAACAAAACACATCTATAGTACTATATATAGTGAAGTTACTCCAAATGACCACAAGCTCAGTGTGTGTAAGGGTTGCTGTATAAAAAAAAATGAAATGGGAAACAATAGAGATAAATGTATGATATAGTGAGTTTGTGCTAAAGGAGCTGGATGGAGGTCTGAAGAAGGTTCTGTCCGGTGATGTGCAGTCTCTGATAATGGGTCTTATGATGACACCAGAGCAATTTGAAGCACATCGCTTACACAAAGCCATGGAGGTTTGTCATATTTCTGTGTATTTATTTACTTTGCAGATATCTGGATGTATGAGTTTTATATACATCAACATACATTTAGCCAGTTGTGATGCTGTGCATGTGTGTGCATGCACGCGCGTGTGTGTTCATTCAGGGTGTTGGTACAGATGAAGAAATCCTTTTGGAGGTTTTGTGTACAAGGACACCACAGCAGCTCTCTGACATCACAGCTGCATACAACCAAGGTGCACTGAGAATTTAAAAATAATTGTTGAACCTTGTTTATTATTTCATAAATAATAACGCTTTAAAAGAAACACTGGACTTTAAATGGGAAAGTTCACCCAAAAATAAAAATTCTGTTATCATTTCTTCACCCTCATGTTGCGCACAACCTTTATGACTTTCTTCTGTGGAACACAAAGAAGTTATTTTGAGAAATGTCTCAGTGGTTTTGTGTCTATGGAAATCAATGAGGGCCAATGTTGTTTAGTTACCAACGTCCGTCAAAATATCTTGTTTTCTGTTCTACAGAAGAAAGAAAGTCATAGGTTAGGATTGATATATGAGTAAATAATGAAAGAATGTTCATTTTTACTTACAATTTCTGCTGGAGTTTTTAATTAAATACTCAATTTAATTATAGAGATTTTTTTTCTGTTGTTTGCAAATGACAAAATACACATATGTAATACGTCATGTTGTCTTGAGGCAAATATGAGTGCGCTTATTGCATATTTAATTATTATGTATTGAAAATAAATGGTTATGATGTAATTATATCATGATTTGTAATACATTTTTTATTTTATTTAATAATGTCTGTTTAATAACTTTAACAGAGTTTAAACAGGATTTGGAGACAGACTTGCTCAGTGAAACCAGTGGAGATTTTTCAAAGCTCATTATGGCTTTGTTGAAGGTAAGACTTCATGTCTGGAATCAGACATTAAACACCAAAACCTTTTACATTGCTCCATTTACATCATCAATACAACGACAATCTTTCTTGTCTCTATCTCTCCCTTTCTCTCCCACTGTCTCTCTTTTATCAGAAAGGGAATGGGCCAGCAGTTGTTGACCAAGACTTAGAAGTGAGTTTAAATAAATCGGCGATGACATCATCTGCCCAGTCCTGAGTCAGTGCAGTAAAAGGACTTTAGGGAGTCGAGTCTCAATGTCACCTTGTCTTTCATGAGACGGATTTCATGTCACGAGTATTTGATAAGGATTTAACTATGAAACTCTGATGTTGACTTTGCTTTGTTTGATCTTTTATATTTCAACTGCCAGACCTCTAGATGACCTCAGAAGCAGGATATTGCAGGAATGTTACCTCAGTTAGTTAACTCAAGATATTCTAATGATTAAACTCAGGTCAACAGGGGTTTTTATAATGTAAGCATGTTTGAGAAAGCACATTGACTTCTTTAGATAAACACTGACCCTATAGATTTTTGCTTTGTGGAAAATCAATCTGTTAATTATGTTGTTTAGACTTTTTCCGAGGAGCTAAAAAACAAGAAACCTGCGGCTGAGATTTGGATCAATATACTCACCACACGAAACCCAGACCACCTTAAAACTGGTGCGTTACAAGTGTTTTTGTTTCTGTCTTAACATTTTAAGACAAAACTCAAAAGTTATTTTGCGAAATGGCGGTATATAAAAAATTACATTAATTTTAATGTAATTAATGTGTTTTTAAAGATTTCTATAATGGCTAAAATTTGTATTTGCTTTAGTCTAATATTTATAATAATCTATGTGAATGTATTTGTGTTTTTCAGTGCTGAGTAAACTGGAGATTGAATTAGACCAGACAGTGGATGAAGCTTTAGAGGGACATTTTAAAGGGCTCCTTTCAGGAGATCTGAGAAAGGGCTTAAAGACACTAGGTAACACATATTTTTGTGTATATGTATGTTTATGCATTACAATATGTTTCATTAATTGATGTAAAACGGACAATTGATTTGATCATTTCCTTTACCAGTACACTCTATACAGAACAAGCCTATGTATTTGGCCCAGCGGATCCAAAATATGAAAGTAAGTTGTTTAAGGGGCGATTCACATTTCCAACCAATAGACAAGCTCGGTGAAGATGGAGACACAGATAATCACAGCATTAACAAATCTAAAAGCAGAGTTATTGCAAGGTATTTTCAGTGCGTTTAATCCATATATCCTTGGTTTATACCTCCTCGTCTCAACGGCTAGCGTGGCCCATGGTTGCTTAGCAACGACCGACTCCATGAGAGCTCAATCTCGTAGGCGCTTTGGAAAAAAAGGAGAAAGCAGTGCGGCTCGCGTTTTCCGCGCGGTTTTGACTCGAAATTTGAATAGCCACTTAAGTCATTTTTTTAAGCAAAGCAATCCTTAAAGGGACAGTTCACCCAAAAATAAAAATTCTGTCAACATTTACTCACCCTCGAGTTCATACTCTGTATACATTTCTTTGATATTTGGAAGAAAGCTGGTAACCAAACAGTTCTCGGCCATCATTGACTACCATAGTAGGAAAAATGACAACAGTAGTCAAAAGTGCCCCAGAACGGTTTGCTTTCCTACATTCTTCAAAATATATTATTTTGTGTTCGACAGAACAAAGAAATGCATACAGATTTGGAACAACTTGAGGGTGAGTAAATGATGACAGAATTGTTATTTTTGGGTAAACTGTTCCTTTAAGTATCAAACATCTCATTTTAGGAAGAGCATTACTGGAAACAGTGAATCTCTGGCCACTGTCTGAGTCACAAATCTCATTTATACAAAACCAGATATCTGTTTATTTTTTCAGATCATGACATTTTTATTATTGTTCAATTTAAAGTCAAGAATTTGTAAATAGGGTTGTCTTCTGGTAAAGCCAGATTTTCCACATGACTGGTTTAAAAAGTATTTTTACTAATTAACTAAACAAGTTATTTCCTGAAACTCTACTTTTCAATTTGTGTGTGCTTGTTCAAAACAAGAGGCTGTTTTCCACACACATGTGACCCTGGACAACAAAACCAGGGTCAATTTTTCTAAATTGAGATTTTTACATCATCTGAAAGCGGAATAAGCTTTCTATTGATGTATGGTTTGTTAGGATAGTGCAATATTTGACCCAGATATAATTATTTAAAACTCTGGAATCTGAGGGTGCAAAACAATCTAAACATTGAGAAAAGTGTATGATGCATTGCATTGTTCCATCCACTCACAAAAATAAAGTGTTGATATATTTACGGTAGGAAATTTACTAAATATCTTCATGGAACATGATCTCTCCTTAATATCCTAACGATTTTTGCCTTAAAAGAAAAATCGATCATTTCGACCCATACAATGTATTTTTGGCTATTTACTACAAATGTTCTCGTGCTACTTAAGACTGGTTTTGTGATCCAGGGTATATATTCAAATTCAGGGTATATACTCGGATACAGTTCCACATTGACGTTGGTGTCTGTCTTCTGCAGGTACCATTGCTCCAGGGTGTGATGGTGTCTCACAGTGAGGAAGATCTGCTGAGCATTCGAGTGGCGTACCTTCAAGCAACAGGGACGTCCCTTTACACTGCCTTACAGGTCCCCACGATGTCAAAAAAAGACTGGTATAAATAATTTCAGCTACAACATTAAGTTCTCTTTATTTTTCTCTCTATAGAAGCAGTTCAAAGGTGAACTCCAGCAGGCTTTGTTGGCTATATGCCGTGCCGAAGATTAGGAACACAAATACGCAGCAGATGTGTAAAACACCGGGGGTATATATTACAACTGATAAACGTCTGTGTACATACAGTGAAAGAACACTTTATCCATAAAGAGCTGTTAAACAGGAGATTTGCTTAGGAAAATAACTAAATAAAACACATTACTTGCCATTTTAAAATCTTGTTTTTTTTATAAATCCCACCTTTATTAGTTGCCTGTAAGAGCTTAAAGAGGACGGGAACAGATAAGAGATCTCTGACCCACAGTCAAGCTGTTAAATATGATGCAAACAGGCGAGTTCATGGTGATCCAAACGTTTTCTGTTATTTTATGGATTTGATTAGAGGAACGTGTGTAAGATTTCTTCAAAAAGATACAGAGGTGTCATAAAAGATACCGATAGAAGAATTATTAATGTTCACAGTTACAATAGTTCAGCATTAGCTGGATTGTTTGAATATTGTTTATTGTCCCTTAAATAACAATTATAATTTAATGATTTGCATGCCCTAAAATGTGTGAAGATCAAAACTACAGCATGTAGAAGTTTGCTTTTAATTAAAAATCATGTAAAATGCTGTGTAGCTTTTGTTACTTTTGTATTGTTCGTTTAATCTTTATTATGGGTTATTAATAATATGGCAGCAATTCCAATTCAGTTTTCTGGCACCGCTGCTCATCTTCTTCTCCACCTCTGATTCCTATTATCTGTGTTTTTAAGCTGTAAGTTTGATCAATTTTAATTATGTTACTGCTTTACTAGGGTGGTCTGGGTGGAATCTCACAGAGGAATTCAGCACTCCAGTCTCTTCCTGTTAGACAGCATGCCAAATCCATTTTCACATACAATTATATGAATCAGTGAACTTGAAATCCCCTTAATCCCTCAAGAGTCTATTAAAGACATTAAGACCAAGTCGATTACATGAGGTCAGCACTTGTTCTCTGCTGTAATTGCTGTTAATAATGTAGAATGAGTAAAGACAGTTGACTCACGTACTGTATGACGTTGTTTCCTGGCTCATTTAGCCAAAGGCTTATCTAAAGTTTATTCAAGAAAAGATTAGGAAAGGAAAGAAATAAAAAATGCTATTTAAGTCTCATTGTTCCAAAGTCCAGACCAAGCTGCACTTATTAAACGTTTTATGTTCAACTTCAATGGAAACGGCATGCGTCACTTTAAAGACGTGTTTACGTGTGTATCTGTACATCAGTGGATTATCTGCATTGGCACAAATTTTGTATTGTTCAGGCATACTTGGCCAATGTAGCATTCTATTCTATTCTATTCTATTAAGGAATTATTTTTCACAGCTTTATATTTATAAACAATCTTACATTGTGAATGCCATGGACGATTCTTTTTTGTTTATTAAAATCTCAATTTAATTTTTTAGTTCTGGATTCCTAAATAATTCTCTAATAAAATCCCAAATTGTAAAAATGGTTAAGCAAAATACGAAACACAAATCTTAAATTTGGCTTTTTATTAACATCGTCGGGTTGGCTCTTCACATAGGGTTATTTTTTCAACCCGGTTTCAGGAGGTATAAAACTGAGATGCTTAAATAAAACTTTTAAATAAGTTTTAGTCTACGATGGACACTTTGTTCACAACCTTCCTACTTTAATTTAAAAAGAATAAATTAAACCATGTTCTATAGTTTTAAAACAAGAATTCATACTGTATGGACATTATTTATCACTTATTATAGATTAGACATTGAAGCATAAAATCAGAAAAGCATACACTCTTGACTGATATGCATGTGCAGTTGTCAGTAATGCATGTTATTACAAGAAATAAAAATGGATACAAAGTAAAATAACTGATGATCATCTTATAATATACCACATGTTACTACAGTTACAAGTGCAGCTCTTTCTTAAACAGCCAGGCTTATTTTGGGTTTAAACAAACATGTTCATTTCAACGGCGTGTAAAAGAGAACTGGTAGAACAAAGCTAATGACACCAGCTGTCACTGAGTAGCCTGATGATGTCGTCATCCGGATGGTGGTTTTGCTTATTGTTACCGTGGTGGCGGTGGCATTCATGATCACTGTGGAATTAGTGATGGCGGCAGATGAGTTTGATGGAGTTGTGCTGGTGGATGAACCTGACGGAGCCAGACTGGTTGGGATGCTGGTTTGAGTTGAACTTGTATTTGAAGGTGCCAGACTGGTTTGAGTTGAACTAGTTGAAGCGGTTTGAGTAGTATTTGATGTGGCCAGAGTAGTTGGCACAGTGGTTTGAGTTGAACTCGAAGATACCGAACTTGTCGTACCGTTGGTTTGACCTGCAGTCATCTTAAAGGGAACAATAATTGTTTATTGCAAACGTTTATAGGACAATACATTAGCTGTTCCCCAAACGGTTTGTTCCCTTCCCTTCCGCATTACCCTTTTAATTGCTGCAATTAAAATGTGAGAACACAAGACGGTTTTTCAAGTTTTTTTACAGAATTGAGTTCCACATTTACATTATCATAATGCTTTTAAAGCATCCCGTCAGATTTAGATCTTCTCTCTTAAAGTGATAGTTCACCCAAAAATAAAACTTCTGTCATCGTTTACCTGTCATGAATCTGTATGACTTTCTTTTGCAAAACACCAAAAAGATATTTTGAATAATGTCATAACTGCACAACGGCGGTACCCATTGATTTGCACTGGTGGTGTGTCCATACCACCATAGTGTGTGAATAAATAATCATTTTTTATTTTTTGGTGAACTATCACTTTAAGAATCCCCCCCACACAAAAAACTTAAAGTGTGTTTTCACGTTTTACTTACTCAACCTCTTTTTATCTTATTCAATACTTGGCTATGCGTATTTCAATGATGTATGTTAATACTGTAACACGAAGCATTTCTGACATTACTACGGATATTTAGTCTAAACAAAAACATTCAATGCCGTTTATTTTGTCATTACCTCAGTCTGGAAGGCCAGCAGAGCCAGCACAAGAAATCCTGTGATCGTTTCCTTCATGGCAGCAAGAAAACAAAAAGTAAGAGAATGATGCTTTAGTCCGTGTAATGAGTCCAACTGCGATCGGCCCAGCAGGAGAATGAGAGTCTGATCTGTGTCCTTCTCCTCTTAAATAGGCTGATCTGGAGCACCTGTAATTATGTCACGCTCTCATGCTTCCACACAGGTGTGTATTGATAAAACTCCAGGGACAATGGCCACTCCCTGGTCCAGAATGAACACAGCATTATTTTTCTGGGGTGTGGGGAAGTATCAAAGTTCTCCTGAGTTTACAATTTAATTTATAGCCTGTTTCACGTGAAAGGAAACCTTGATACTGTGGGCTGTATTATGTGTCAGCTTTACATCTTGTATGATGTATGTTACAAGGCTGATTACATTTAATGCATGTTTTTATGTTTTGCTGCTTTTCTTGGAAAATGTTGCCTTTAGGTGGTCATTTTCACATTATTCTTATAAATATTACTTTTCTTCCTTGTTCCTCTAGCTCACAAGACCACATTGAGAAAAGTTTAAAAGATATGAGTCCATTAGAATGGACTATAACCTCAAATTCACAAGTGCATGTCAATTTAAAGAACTGCAGGAAGTGTGAATCTAATAAAATCATGCAATCGCCTTTATTTTCCTTTCCAAACTGATTGTTACTGGTATTCATATATATTCAGCCTATTGTCATCTTAAACCAGTATGACTTTCTTTTGTTGAAAACATATTGCTTGGGTGAATTCCATACACCACTTGAAAAATGATCTGCAAACCGCACACTTTTGCGTTGACATTCGTGGCTGCTTTATTAAGCATTTAAATGAGTCAACATGCTTATTGAATTTACCCAGGTATTCATTCAATTATCTTCTTTTGTGTTGCTGATTATGAGAAAACCATGAGGGTAATAAACAACATGGGAAAGTAATGATGAGTAAAAATGAAATGAAATAATCTTGGTTATAGCATTATAATACCATCAGGGTATGTCACATTCATTTAAAGCATCTATTCTTTATATGTGATTTGTTTGAAGCTGAATATATGTATTATTTACTTTATTTTATACATATTTGTGCTACTCAACAGGCTTTGGTACTGTCAACACACACTGGTGGTATCATTGGACTACTGAATTCAGTGTATAGATTTACTGTATACATATAGTATATGTACTTTAGTGTTTATCATATAAAATATTAGCGTGTATCTAAAATTTGATATTTTTTTAACATGATGTTTAGATCATGTAATTTACTGGTAAACAAAGGATCAGTTTTACATGTGTTAGCGAATAGAAAAAAAGAACCAGTAAAATTATTTTCAACTATTAAATGTACATATATTTTGACCATAAAGTCAAGATATAAAATCTTGTTAATAAACAAATTAAAAGTGGTGTGTTTGTGAATACGTGAAAAACCTAGCTAAAGTTTTGTGTGTGTGCGCAGATGATTTAAAATCATAAATCATATATGATAAAATCATACATAATGTAAAGGACATTCTGTGAAAATATAAAGTTGATATCTTTAATATTGAATCAGTAAGGCCATGTCAAAGCCAATTTATTTTGTATTTTTTGCAAAAAAATCATTTAAAAAACTAAAATCTTTATATATAATATATCGTCATTTTACGGCTGACTGCTTTGATGCTCCCAATCTCATAATTATTCATAAAATAATGCAACTTTAGCCTGGATTTCACAGACAGGATCACATATTTTAATCAGGCTTTTAATATGTTTTTTATTCAAACACATGCAATTTTTCTACTTTAAACTAAATCCATTATGTGATTTTTGCTATAACAGTTCATATTTAAACTAGTTTTTTACACAGGACTCTTTAGACTTCCGATATATATATGCTTTTACAATCAGCTAGCATTACATTTTTGCCATTACATGCAGTAGTTCATGCCATATAATGAATATATACATATAATTGTACATCTATCGTGCAGTCTGTGTTCTGTCCAGTCAGAAAATGTTGACCTTCATCATAAGGAAGTTAAACTATTTAAACAATAGATGTATTTGCGGAAGCAACTTTGATAAAAAGTTTAAAGCAAATGATTTAAATAAATGTCACTGGAGATAAGATTTTAAACCACTTCAATCTGCTGCAACATTAAAGGGGTCATATGACATGGCTAAAACTAATATTATGGATTGTTTTAGATGTAATGCAATGTGTATATACGATTTAAGGTTCAAAAACGCTGTATTTTCCACATACCTTGCATTTTTGTATCTCCTCTTTGCCCCGCCTCTCTGAAACGCGCAGATTTTTTACAAAGCTCATCACTCTGAATAGCAAGATGTGCTATGATTGGCCAGTTAACCAGTGCGTAGTGATTGGTCGAATACTTACAACACACAAAAGACACATAAAAACACGTGTACACATGACCCCTTTAAAATAAATATTGTTTGAATAAAATCAAAATGTGTCTGTAATTGTTTGAATAAAAGCTTAAAAATAATCAAATGTATATCAAGAAAAACATTGTTTTAAAAACCAAAGTGAACCCCTTGCATGCTTTGATTTACATCACTTGTATTTTTCACATTTTTAATTGTTAATGACAATAAAATATTTGTAAATTACATACACAAGTACAATGAACAAGCATTATTATTATTTCTTGAATGTATTTGTGCTTGATTTCTTGATTACAGATTCCAAACTGTCCTTCATTGCCACCACAGGTGCACAGACACTGTTAGGAACAGCAGGCCGACAGAAGCACTGACACTGGAAAATCCATTTTTAGTAGTGCTTGCTTGTGTGGTACTGTTTGCATGTACGGTACTGTTTGCATGTACGGTACTGTTTGCATGCATGGTGCTGTTTGGATGTATGGCACTGGTCACTTCAGTTCTTGTCATCTCAGTAGAGGTTCTGTTCAAGCTTGTGCTAGTTGTAAATGCCGTTGTTGTAGCCGTGCTCTGAATTGTGAAAGAATGGGATGCTTATGATCAGAAATCTTTTTAAAACACAGTACAGTATGATACAGCCAAATTAAAAGTCCAGGCTCGCCTTTGAATAAGACACGCCCACTTTTGACATGGGCATTTGGTCATTGCCTTAAATCTTATCAGCAACATTCAAATCACACACTTTTAATGTCACATCAGGCTCTACAATAACACTGAGATGTGTTCCATTTAACACATACAATGTGACATTGACAAAGAAGGTAAAAAAAAACATTTATTTTGTACAGTATAAAGTCAACAGAGGCCAGATTTAAACCTCTTCCAATAAAACATCTGTCTTAACTTTTATCTTTTTTTGAATGCCTGTTGTACATATTTTTCTATTCTGTCGACCAACCTGGCAGATGTCTCCTGTAATGACCATTGCATAAAACCATACCAAGAACTAATTTATCACACTTTAAACTGAACGTCTTACCCATACAATATAAAAATATCACTTTTTGTATACATTTACTTTCCCAGATTACATTGTAAAAAGCTTTTTTATACACAGTACCGTATTAAATGTTTCAATAATTCTATATTTTAAAATGAAAGCCATGTCAAGAGGAATTTCCCAAGTTTGAATATCCATTGTAATCACAACATTTAAATGAATGAACATTGTGTAAGAATTACCTGTGTAGGTGGTAAAAACAGCAGAGCTGATACCAGCAATATAAAGACCAAAATCTTGAGCATGATGAAGGACGCTGAGATATGATGTGGTCAGTGGGATGTTGATTAGACTTGGTTTATGCTGCCTTTGATTTCAGGTTTCCTTAATAAGAGCCTTTTATACTTCTGTCCCACCTCACCTGAGCCTGTATCCAAAGTCTGCCACACAGCCAATCAGCTGAGCTCTAATCCATTTATTTACACAATGTGCGAATTCAAGGTTTCTTATTCACGTTATTTTCTTAATCCATATTTTTGCTGCCCTGTAAAACTAAACTAGACAAATCTAGTCAAATAAATTGTTGTCAGTTTTGACTTTGATTTTGTGAGGTTTATGCTTACATCAACAAAAAATATCTGTAAATATATACAATGAAAGACTACTACGTCTTAAAAAAGGTGCTCCAAAATGTTCTTCACAGCGATGCTATAGATTAGAACAACCATTTTTTTGGTTCCCTAAAGAACCATTTACTATTTTTATAATTATAATCTGTTGTAATTATAATCTCCACTATAAAAACCTTTTGTGAGACAGAACAGAAACATTTAGGCAAAAATGGATCATACTTTAGGTTTCATTCACTTCTAAACCCAAACCTCAAACTTTTTAAAAGGATTCAAGTGACAATGTCAAAGCTTTTTATATAAACCTGCTGAAATTAAATTAAACCCATACAGCGGATTATCTGTATTTACCAATGGCATGAATAATCAAACATTATTATCAAACAGCACACAGTTTAGGAATTCAGCTGAGGTGTGTAGAATATGATAAAGTGGAATGTGATTTCAGTGAAAAAGCATTATTATGTATGTTACTCTCAAAAGTGCTACATTGTTTCGGTTTTACACAGACTGGAAAAAAATATTAATAAAATGTTTTATTAAAGATTAATGAGACAAATGGGATGTTTTCTGGAACATCTAGTAAAATTGATATTTGTCAATTTTATATGTAATGTTAGTGTTTCTGACAGACATTGACTATGTTGCCAACGAATTAAAAATAATAATCCCCTCACTATGCAGGAAGTACAGTAGCGTTTCCTCCACACCCGTGCTATCAGATCTAACAAAGATTAAATATTTCCATTTGTAACGTTAAGCTACACAGAAAAAAGTCAAGCCGTAAAAACATGTCACTGAACAAAAAGGAAATCATTGTTTTTCGCTAATTACATGACAGGATTTGTTGGATTTTACTGCTGTGACAAATCAAGTGTTTTACACATACATTTATAATTTAAGTATTTGTTTGCAACTCTTTTCTAAGGGAACTAAAATTGCAGTAAAATACTGATTAATTTAGCTCCTTTCATTTTTTGTAAATGTAAAACACTATCACGGGCACAGCAAGATATTTTGCAGCCTTCAGGTTTTAAGCTAGCAATAGTGTAATAAATTCGAAAGTGAATTAATTAAGTAAATGAATGTAAAGCTTATGTTCTATAAGAAGAAGAACACACAGAACATCACAGAGCTCAGCAGAAGGTGAATGGAGTCACACTGGGCTGAAGCACCACCAACAGGTTTGATCTGTGTGGTTGAGGATTCAAAGAGTAAAATAGTTGATTGATCAAATTCTTATTTGACAAAAAAAACACAAATGAAACAATCCTGTATATTAATGGAAGTCTTTTGGCAAAATATTTCCATGAGCAGCCTGGCTGCTGTTACAGAACACTGTTGTAAATGAGCTTGTACAGTTATCAAATGATAATTGGTGTAAAACTTGGTTCTTGATCAGGACAGAATGGCAACATCCACCAGAACTCACTTATAAGCTGCACTAAAGATGGTAGATTCCAGCTGTCTGTTGTGCTGTTATTAGCAAGGCCAGATGTTCTCTGTTAGAAAAGTAAAATTTTGATGAAAAAAATTCTTATTGGAAGAACACATACTAATTGCTGCACGGAAAATAAAAGGTCATGTACATTATGTGCCTCCATGTCTCACTGTGCACATTTAATGTCCAGACTGCATTATGCATATCCAGGAGCTTCAGGCTTTTCTCTGTCATAGTTCCCTTTCATGTCCTAAACACACCCTAACTGTTTGTTAAATTTAATCTAAATGTATGATTTTTTTACTTTCAATTTATAAGTGCATTGGTATTCACTATACATGGTTATTTGGTCCTACTGTTTTAATTCATGAATTATTTTTAAATTACAACAGTTAATTAAAATAGTGTTTAAAGTGCATCAAGAAGCACATGTAAATAAGGACACTTTATTTATTTTTTAACTTTTTTAACACACTCATTTGTTTAACTTAATAAATATTTTTGTATTATACCACCAATTTTGACATATTATATTTTAATTAATAAATATTTTGTACAAAATATGTACATAAAAATAAATAAAGGATTTTTTTTACCAGAATGTTGAGGAGAGGCAGGCAAATATAAATAACAGCAAAGAGTCTCATTGTCCCTGTTGCTTGAATCTCTAGCAGGTTGTACTCTCCTGTCAATGACCACCTCATCCCAATGTTTATATATAGTTTCAACCCCCTCAAATACTGGGGATGGGGCTATTTTACTATGCAAAATCTCACCAAAAAGATAAACACTGGAAAATCTGCATATACATACAGGCAGAAATATCCCCTGATGGTTGACATTCAGAAAAAAGTAAGCAGTTTGCTTTTCAGATAAATGAATACTTTGGTGGCCACTAATCTTAAATCCTACCCTAACATCAGTGTCCTCCTTGTTTAGGTCTCCCTTTATTGCACACTTTGCTGGCACTACACCTTTCATGGTTGGAGTTTTTTATGCAGCAAATTTCTTTTTCAGGCATTGATACGTTGTTTGAAAAGATAATCAGATTTATAACCAGTTCTTTGTTTTTAATGTTCTGTAGATTTAAAGGTGAAAAGATAATTCACTGTACTTTTCAACAAAGCCATGCCCATTTGAATAATGAAGGAAAAATGAGACTGATATTTAAATGATACTTGACTGAGAACTCCATTTAGTATCATAATACATGAAAAAATAACATTTAAACATTTATTTTGGGGATATTCCTTCCGTCCTGTTTCAGACACTGTTGTGTGTGGGTGTGTGTTTCTGTGTTAACTATAATTTTTCATAAAAATGTAAAAGATTTTGATAACAAAGGTCATAGAACCAGAAGTCATGCGAAAACATCACATTTCAGACAGACAGAGCACATTTACATGAATGTAAAATTTCCGTGGGTAAAAGCACGCTTTCATGCAGTATATCATCATATGACAAATATGTATTTTGCAAATGCAAATCTTTAGGAAATATCTTAGCTACTAAGAGGAAATTATGTTTTGGGGAAAAGTTTGCATAAACAAAGCACAAACAAACAAAAAACAAATATTCGTACCAAATGGAATATTTTAGTAAGCACATTATGATGATGAGTAAAGGATATAGTAAAAATGGCATAAAATGGTCAATTGTAAATTGGTTTATAGGAGATGCTTAGATCCAAAACAACACAGTAAATATCATACCACAACCAGATCTTTGCACATTGTTTGACTTCTTTGAGGCATTTTGTACATTTTCCAGAAAAAAAGTTTGAAAATGTGTCTGCATTAGTAGCTAGACTTAAAATGTATAAATGTAGCCTGTTTAAAAAGAAGGCAGGAAAAAAGTTAGTTAAAAAATATTAATAATAATTAAAGTTTATTGTTTCCAGGAAAATAAATCCCATTAATTTGTTATAATCTTTTTTTTATATATAAAGAGCACTTAATAAACATTTTTTAACATTTTAGCATTTAAGTAAACGTTTTAAACATCTTTTTTATTATTAGTAGTAATGCTTTAAGCAACAAACAAAAATCCGCAGGAGATTAAACGTAACATAACATTAAAGAAAGTAAAATAATTACAAACAGATAATGTTTTAACAACTTTTTTGTTTTCTTGAAACTTTTTAAACATCTATGCCGCTTGCACTTCCGCACGATGACGTCGAGATTTAGTCACGGAAGTGACGCAATGACGCTTTTCGTCCTCCAATCAGAGCTCGCAGCGGATGATTTCGAACATCAACGTCCCGGACGGGGAATACGCTAGAGAAGATACCCCCTTAAAATATATAATTTTACGCGCCGCCCTAAATAAGCCGTTTATTCATAGCGGTAAATATTTCGGAGAGAAACACGCTATATGTCAGTAAAACTGAAAGTGATTTTAGATATAAACGTTAACTCAACCGATAGATGTTCCAGTGAATGCGTCGCGCTCGTGTATTTTAAACTGGACGTGTGGCTGTTTTTAACAGCTCAGATATGGCTCGGGAGCGGGTGGTGCAGAAGAAGTCTTTCCAGCAAAGTCTGGACGACATCAAGGAAAAAATGAAGGAGAAACGGAACAAGCGTCTCGCCAACGCTTTAGCTGCCAGTCATGGCCTGTCAAAGCTGAAGAACAAAAACACAGGTGCCATTTCATGCTTCATTACCCTTGGAAAATTATACACGACTTAATTTATGTAAAAGTTTAGTAACCATGCTTTTGGCAGAATCGTTACAATTTGGTATGTAATGATGTACTAGTTCTGTTGTAAACTCTGATCTTTCTCTTCACAGCTGCAGTGAAGCCGTTTGTACTGAAGAGTGTTCAGGTGAACAACAAAGCTCTTGCATTGGCTCTGCAGATAGAGAGAGAAAAGGTACGGCAAGCACAGGGGGTCATTCTGCAGCTGAAGAAAGAAAGGCAGGCGCTCTTCTTTCACCTGCTGATGCTGAAGAAAACACTGAGAGATCGGGGAGCCCTTGAAAACGCTCAGGTGAGAGGTTGATACACGCACATACTTTTTTGAGGTATGCGTTGAAATGGTGTAGAAGTGTATATAATGTGGCATCTTGGCATATTTCTGCCTGTCCCCATACTTTTCTATTGATTTCTTGCAGATTTCTCCTCCTGCTGAGACAAGTTCACCAAGTCACCCTGTCAATCCCAGGTAAAGGAGAACAATTATTTATATTTAGTCAACTTGTGCATCGTAATCGGGTTGCTATCCGATTGGACATGCACATTCCACTGTCACCTGACCATTCGCACGCTATATGCAAATCTGTGTTTATGCCTCCTGAGTGATCAGATTGCTTTCCATTTTAAATACATTTTGCATGGCATTAACACTTTGTCCTTTCTGGTCAGTAAGATCCATGATGTCACAGAGTGTGAATATCCTTAAAATATCTATAGCTCTGTATCATATGTCTGTCAAATAGTTAAAGAAATAATCGTTAATGGTGTTTTTGTGCAGGCCAGTACCTGTGTTTGACACTGATATTCAGAAGCCTCACCCGGAAGAGCCCCTCGTGGAGTCATCTGTTACTGCCGGCACCGGTGAACATCCATATATACACATCACCAGGGCTGGGAAGGTTACTTTTAAAATGTATTTCACTACAGATTACAAAATACATGCTTTAAAAAGTAGTTTGTAACGTATTTCGTTAGATTACACAAGTTCTGTAACTTAATCTAAATACTTTAGAATACTTTGGAATACTAATAAGGTATGTAACACAAATGGGGCCACCAAACAGAGGACTTGGTTTCCATCTGCATATATTGTGGAAAACTGATGTTGTTTAAAATAATGTTTTAATATATCTCTCACAATTCTGAGAAAAGAAATCAGATTTGTGAGTTATAAACTGGGAATTGTGAGAAAAAGTCAGGACTGTGAGATAAAAGAACTTACCGAAACAAATTACTTAAACAAGAGACTCGAGGGAAACATGAGAACAGTTGTTGATCATTCAGGTAAACACAGACATTAAAGATTCAAGGGCATGTACATTTATTAATCTGGCTATTTGTATAAATTCTGGAGTATACAGTATATAAACTTCTATTGCATGAAATAGCTTTCAGAACAGTACTTAATAACATTCCTTCTTATTTTGTTAACATTATTCCAGTTTTGCATATTCTGCAAGGGGTATGAAACCTGTAGACAGAACTGTAGTTTAGGATGCTTTTGCAGATTGTCAGAGTCAGAGAATCACCGAATGCTCTTAACATAAATTAACCATTGCAGTTAATGGAATTTTAATGGCATTTGTTTCATTTAAACTTTATAAGTAATCACTTTGGTAATCTAAAATACTTTTAGGAAGTAACTGTAATTTTACTACCACCATTTAAAAAGTAACTATAATGAAATACAGTTACTCAAATTTTGTATTTTAAATACGTAACTAAGTTACATGTATTTCATTACTCCCCAGCCCTGTACGTCACACAAAACATTTTCAGCCTCAAATATAAATATTCCAAACAGTTTGTATGTTGGTTGTTTATTTTGCTGTTGTCTCTTTGCAGCGACTGTTTCTGGTGGTCGTGGTGACAGACACGTTTCATTGCCCCCGACAGTGGGAACGAGACGAAAGAGGCGGAGTGCGCGTTTTGACTCCACCTCTGTGGAGAAGTGCGTTACAGACGTATTGGAACCCTCTTGCTCTGAAAAGAAACAAGAAGTGTCTGTTGATAAAAGACAAGAAGGGGAACTTAGCATTCCGCTGGATGACATTCGTAATGAAGAGGAAGAACATAATGAGGAACTAAGATTTGTTGGGCCAGATTCTAAAACGTGTGTACCTGACAATCTTAACACAGATTTAGACACTGAGCCTCCAGAAATCCAGCACTCAACGCCTGAGCCCCCACAGAGGACCACCAGGCAGCCCAAGAGGAAACCCGCTCAAGCAGCCCCCCGCATCAAACCAGAGAGAGGGCGCAAGCCAGACCGAGCTCCGCTGAAGAAGCCGTGGGAAAACTCCAAACCGCGAGCTCGCTCCAAGAGCCGAGACCATTCGCAGAGTCGTGCAAGAGTGGCTCTCCCACCTGGCGATCGCCTCAACTCCTCATTGGGTGGCAATGACACGTTTGACTTTGACTGTGAAGAGGCGGTTCATCTAACACCTTTCAGAGCAGGCAACAAAGCCGTGGAGAAACCATCACCTGACACTCGGGTTGCAGAAGAGGTCCAGCACGATCCTGCTGTAGAGACCAACAACAGTTTATCAGAAGGGGAGCAGGATGCAGATGATAGCCTGTACATGCCAAAAAGGAAGTCCAGAAAAGCTTGTAGTCCACCACCAAGACGAGCTCGCTCCAAAAGACGGTCGATTCAAGAGGCCAGAAAAAACAGAGGCAAAGAAAGTATCTCTAATAAACGTGCTGAAACAAAGCACACAGGTAAGCACACAAAGTTTAGATTTCATTCAAGAATTAAAAGTGAACACTATTGGCATTGTTTTTCTAATTATTTTTCATTGCTTTTGAAGAAGAACACAGGACTGAAATTGCAGATACTGGCAAACATCGTCCAGACGCTCTTGACACGGGCGCTCTACCAGAATCACCAGTTTGTGTTCTTCAGGAAGATGTCAGCCAGTCAGATCCAAGAGAAGAGATCAACCGATGTAATGTTTTTTCGTTGAGAACAGCATCTGTTTTTGAACATTCTGTGATACTTGTAATTTTAAATGAGCTGGGATATTAATTATTTTACTTTTTTTTAAATTTGTTTTCCCACAGCACCTACAGAGGCTCAAGAGTCTCTGATTCCTGTTACCCCTGGTGAAGAGGCAGAACTTATGATGATTGACAGCCCAATATTTGAATTTCCAAAGTGCCTGAGCAACTCATCTGATCAGGAGAATGAAATGCATTTGGTGATGAATAACGGCATAAGAAAAGGTAAATAATCTATTTTTGTTTGTCTTTCTTTCACCGTTGCACATCAATCAATTCACTCTGTCTCTTCTTTTCCTGCTTTTTAGTGAATCTTCTCACATCATATGTCACAAAATATTCCCTTACTAAATTCACATTTGTTGGTGTTACTATTTTGCACTGCTTGTGTCTCTGCAGGTGGGCTGGTTGTTTGCTCCTTTCTGGGCTTGGGTTTGAGTGATGTCACAAATCTCTCCCCTGCAGTCTATCAGAAGCCAATGTCTGCTCAAAGCACCCCTGAACTCTCCACCCGTAAGCGTCGTTGCACGAGCACCGTCAACTATAAAGAGCCATCGATCAGTTCGTAAGTACAAGCCTTGTTGAAAATGAATGCAGATTTTTTAAATTTGTGGTAAATGTGCCATAAATCTTCAGATTTTTGCATTGTAGTTCTTGTAGCTGTTTGTGTGCTCTGATATGTATTGAATTTTGTTTTTTATAATCTGCTTATTTTCTTTTAGGAAACTTCGACGTGGTGACAAATTCACAGACACTCGGTTTCTGCGGTCCCCTATCTTCAAACAGAATCCCACGTCCCGTCGGAGTTCAATCAAAAATATGGAAAAATACAGCGAGTCTTTTGTGGGCTGTCGTTAATAGAATAATCTTGATCAAACATTGTAGAATAATCTCTAACCATCTTAATTTCATTTAATATGTCTAAAGTAAACTATTGCCGTTTGTAAAATGGTTATCACTTTGCTTTTCTTAGTGTTACGATTTTGTGAATATTAAAGTTTGTCATTTTAATCGTCCAATCGTATTTGTTCAGTCAAAATTTGATTTATAAAATTTTAAATAGAAATGGAGAATTTTTATTGATGTGTTTAAGCATCTCATCTACTTGTAGCAGCTGGTGCCATTTTAACATCTTGTCTATTTAAAATGTAGATCGTTTTTTAGTTTTAAATTCTGGTACACCTAAGGCTTATACATAATGCTACAATCATTGCAATTATTTTGCCATAAGGAAGGTAAAATCACAGAAATTTTTTCAGGGGCTCCGTTTGGAACGAGTTCATTGATCTTTATGATTTGGCTTCAAGTTCATTCCTGATTAAAATCATTAGCATTTTACAGGTAAGGGATACAAACAAAATAGGGAAAATGCTATTTAAAATTGCAATTTTGACTTGCTGCTGTAGTTTTCAATGAGGTCTATTTAGGGTCAAACGGATACCTTTTTAATACATTACATCTTATTTAATAGATCGCATTAACTGAAGCAAGACCATGGGTTCAATTATTCGATCACAAACTCCTTAAATACACCACAAAACCAAATGCATAACCCACCAAATGCATAACCCTCCAAATGCACTCTGTTACTAAATGCTTTAGGCAAATAGTATCCAATATATTCGGAACCAAAACAAATAAGACTAATTTCATACCATAAAGGAACTGATAAAAAAAACAACCAGATTATTAAGAAACACCACACTAGTTTAAGAGGTGCTTATTGTACTTTATGGAAACAGACTAATTCATGCAGCGTAACACGTCTCTACAACTTCTTATGGCTCTTAGATTATTTTTGACGGACCAAATATTTACATTTTGGAAAGCATATAACTGATTTCCCTCTGCCCCAATGTAAAACCAGTTTCAAAAACATCCATCAGCATGTGGAGAAAATATAATGTACATTTCTGCAAAAAAGTCAGAGTCTGTGGCTCAAAGTCAAACATTTATTGAGGATAGTTTATGCTTTCTTTTGTGTGGCAGCTTTCTGGAGCTTCTTCATCTCGTGCTTGATGATTCTGTTCCTCTGCAGAAAGATAGAAAATGGTTAGTTTGTTCTTATCACACAAGTACAATTCTACCAATGTCCAAATAGAAAAATGAGAACCTACCATCTTCCTGGCCTTCATCACCTTGTAGCGATCAAAGTCAGACATTGCAGCCCTCTGTTAATAGAGTAAGAAATTTATAGTGGTTCCGACCATAGTAAAAGTGTAAGCAACCGTATGCATGATTAATATGTGCTCATGACCCTACTCAGATCCTAATATTTACTAGACAAGGGATTCACATCAAATTAAAACACAGTTGCCAAGGTGTTTGCACGGGATATCAAGATTTGATGGAGTTTTGCAAAATCATCCTTAAATTTGAAATAAATTGTCACTAGCCAACAAAGGTGTGCGTAAGATTTAAACAGAGTCTTGGGCAGTTTTTAGTCTGAAGTAACAAAGCAAATTCAGGGTTATCTTGCACACCTTCTTTCTGGCCTCGATTTTCTTGGCCCAGTTGCTTTCTTCCCACTTCTTGTTGACCTCTGCCTTTTCCCAGGCAAGTTTCACAAACTTCTGACGAGCACTGAAATAAACCAAACACACATGCAATGTGTTAAACACATGAGAATGCGAATAAAAAAAAAGAGAAACATTCATTAAATCAACTTCAATAAAATGTCCATAGATGTCAAGACATCCATAATTATGCACGAAGGATAATCAAATACTGCTTTGAATCAGTTTAATAACTAACTTTATACACATTTTAACAATTGAATAGAATACAAAACATAAGAGGCTCAAATGCTCACCTGTGAGGTACTTTGATGACATAGTCAGTGAGCTGCAAGCACTTGAATGGCAGTGCCTGTCTCTTCACGCCTGTGCATGGACCATCTACCAGTGCCTAAATAAGACAAACATTCAGTTATGCTTTGACAAATTAGTCAAGTTAAGTTAAATGCACTATAAAAACATTTCTTTAAACCAACAGCCATTGAAGACGGAACCCATTGAAAACTTACCCTGTTTTGGTCAATGACATCTACAATTGCCACCAGTTTGCCCTCATGAGGTCCGAATGCAACGAAGGCAACGCGGCCAATTTCGACAAAGCGCTTGAACACCTAAAAAGATATATAGAGGAAAATAGGTTATAAGGTAACTGTTAACTGTAAAACAACAAGCGACAGCCTCACAAGGACCGTCAATAATATCACCGAGTGGCATTCCCTTACTGTAAAAATAAACGGAGACAGACACGTTTTGCCAGTTTTTACTCTTACAAATGTGGTGGGTTCAACATTTACTGTAGCCTACAGTACAACAATCCTCGCCGACTAAGGTAACTATGCGTTCATATGAACGAGACTAAACGCTCCACAACACAGACGTAATTACACACACTAATAATAGGAATTGGTTAATTTAGTCTGACAATGCCAAACAACGCAACACGAGTCTAGCGGGTTGTGAAGTGAATTCATTAAACTTCGGCCCGAATCAGTCCACCACGTTGTTTCGAGACATGCCTTGAGCTTATTTTAACAACGATAGCGCTAATGGGTTCATTTACACTACATAACCACTACAGAGGGGGGCATTAAGATGTAAAAATGCGTATGTGGTGCAAACTTGACGGTAACTCCACAAACAATCCCTACTTTTTCTTAATTTTAGACTCCGTGTAAGTGAGTTCACTCACCATGATGGCAGACCGTGGTAGAAAAAGGACTAAAGGACTTCCGCTCTGCGATGATGAGGCTTCCGTTTTTCGACTGCGCATGCGTGGAGCGATCTGACGTCAAACGTACTTTAAAAAATAAAAGTTTAGTAATGATTAAAGTTTTTTACAATGATTCACTCTCAGTAAGTAAATTGTATACGAAGCAATGCCTTGCACACGTTCGTTCTAGGTTTTTTAATGAACGGTAGGAACGGAAACAACCAGCTGATTTTATTTGTCTCGTACATTTAGAAAACACGTCGATATTTTATACGCACATAAATTGGTAGATTACAAAATAAATTGTAAACTGTTTTTGTTTTTGTTTAGTGCGGTGTCAAGTGAGACAAATCCACGCCCATGAATGAAAGCAGTTTAGTGTTTGGCCGCTGGATGGCACTAAAAACACGCACCAGATGTTGAAGATGTTCACAGGCACACGTAAATACAACTTTTACAGCAAACGTGGCAAGTTTGTGCTCAAGAAATTTGGTGTCGAAAGTATTCTCTAGGAAGGCTCGTTGGTCTAGGGGTATGATTCTCGCTTAGGGTGCGAGAGGTCCCGGGTTCAAATCCCGGACGAGCCCTTTCATTTTGAAATTGTTGTTGTAAGTGATGACAACAATGGCAAAACACTGAACAACTGAAATGTGACCCTGGATCACAAAACCAGTCTTAAGTAGCACGGGAAAATTTTTAGTAAAAGACAAAAATATGGGTCAAAAATGATCGATTTTTCTTTTATGCCAAAAATCATTATTGAGTAAAGATCGTGTTCAATGAAGATATGTAAATGTCCTACCTTAAAGTCTCCGTGAAGATATTATCTTATCCTAAAACCATACATCAATAGAAAGCTTAATTATTCTGCTTTCAGATTATGTAAAAATCTAAATTTCGAAAAATTGACCCTATTTAATGTCACTGTAGACCCAGAGATACAAATGTGTCCTGGTAGGCTGTGTTTTATTGTTACATAAGCGCACCCTAAGACTACATTCAACTTCATATTCATGCTCCCTGTGTACTTTAAAGGCCTAACATTATATTTATTAGACTTCATTTGTTTTAACTATAGCCTAATGTGTGCATGCTGTACTGTACAATAAATTGATGAGAGGCAACCGATTCAAATTTCTGTCATTTATTTGTTCATTTATTTCTTTATTACTTTTTAGCAGTAATGAGTGTGATATTTACTGAAATATTTGTAGCAATAATAAATCTTTACTAACATAAAGATTAAAGATCAAATAAATTAACAATTATATTATACAACAACATTGTAACTGTGGTATCTGTAATGGTGTACAGATGTATTTTAATGAATGAATGCACTTTATGACGAAATGCAGTTTAAACATAATAATCAGTTTATGTACAATCTGCTGCACCTTCACATATTATTGTGTGTATATATGTGTACATAATGTAGAATGTGTACATACGGTGTATAATGTGTATTGATAACTGTACGTATGTATAATAGTACACTGTGTGTACGGAGTATATGTATGTGTATATTGCACATTGTCATCTGTATGTAAATGGTAATGTCTATATGTAAATTGTTTCTGCACTTTCTGGAGCACGCTCTCAAGAATTTCACTCACCAAGGCACTTGTGCTGTGACAATAAAAGTGATTGGATTTGAACAGATATGTCGCCCTCTATCGCCGATAAAGGGAAATGAATGCCTTATAAGAGTGTGTGTAATGTCCGTTTTTGGTCCTTAGGGATCTTCTTTGACTGTGACCACCACATCCCTTTTTTACAGTTGTAGCATGGCGCCAAAACTCCTAGCGACTACGCCACCAATAAACCGGGAAATGTGTCAATAGGACACGGAGGTTCGTTGCCAACGTGGGGCGAGCATGAAGCAGAACAACATGTATAATATAAAAATATAAAGTCTTTATTGTAACATACAACATTTAGTTAAAAACCAAACACCAAGGCTCGGGTACAACAAAATATAAAAGAAATACAAAGACATAAGAACGAAAACAATCATATACAAATAAAGAGAGAGATGGCCAGCCGGAGTCGTTCAACTTTCACCCCACACTCAATAACGTTACACCACAACCGCATTAGTGAGACACGGTAAATTATCGAGCACTACAATCAGTGGACACATCTAAATTCTGCCGACGTCTCCAGCTTTATCAATAACAATGTAAACAAAATAACCCAAAGACCAAACACAAACATTTACATAAAAGAAACTAAGTAACCGAAAACAAAGAAATTAAATCCAGGCAAAGAAGCAGTGCAGGGATTTACTTTCCGCCCATAACGGAAACTTTGGACGTACAATCACCGAGAGAGGTGAATCATCTTACGCAACATCCGAAATACGGGAGCAGATACATGTGCCTAGCAGTAAGCCGATCTGAGCCCCGCCATAAACAGCAGTCAAGCAACAACAAACGACCATGCTCCACTAGTTCAACAGTGTCTGTCTGCGGACTGCAAGAGAGGGGCGTAACTGGGAAGGCGGAGTAAACTGACGTCGCCCAAATCAAATAGAACCACGCGAGATGTTATCGGAGACATATAAAAGTACAAAAATGAGGCTATGGGTAGTGAAATCAAACAAATCTCGGTCTTACTGTTTTAGTTATTTACTATAATAAAACCATGGTAATTGAAAAATATCAAAAGTGATGTTTTTTGTTTGTTAAGCAGATGTTGACCCAGAACTGGCGTGTATGTTGCATCAAGCTTATATGCTCACATGTTTTTCGTAAACTTAAATTTTAACATGTCATTTTAATGCTATTACTTTACCCAGCGTATTTAGCTCGAGATAGCTAGATAACAACTTTGTGATCAGGCATTACAACTACCTACTAAATTGGGTCCTAAGCGGACACAAATCGCACGGGAACCGAATATATATATATATATATATAGTATATATATAATATNNNNATATATATATATATATATACATATTTACAATAATATGTATTTATAACATAACAGTAAGTAATATGAAATCGCAATTGTAATATCTATATATTAAAACAGTAATAAAATAAAATAAAAGATGACAATAGGGAACAACAACAAAAGACTGAAACAATACAATCAACTTAAAAAGAGGAATTAAGAGCACTGTAGCAGTTCATAGTCTTGGAAGCTTTTCTACTTGCAAGTCCTTCAAGTGTTTCAAAATAAATTTTCAAACGGGAATCGAATTTGTGGTTTTTAAATAGTGATTCCCGATATATATATATTTTTAAAACATGCCAAGGTTAGTATGTGGCACAAATTAAGCTTATTAAAATAAATAAAGATAAAAAATTAAATTGAATTGAATAGTTTAAATTTGTTATATACTATTTGGGAAATACAGATATGCGTCTAATTTATTATTAGATATGTTCAATTTAATAGTTCTACATATGTGAGCAAACTTTTAGAATCAATGCATTTATTCATTAATTCAGTTTATTTATTGAACTCCTTCCATTTTTCCACTCATTAAACTACCTCAGTCAACTACTGCTTCATTTGTATTCTGAAATTGTTAATTGTTGAACACGCCATTGACTTTTAGGCCATGTTCATCAACACAGTAAGACACTAATGTTTCCATGTCTTCTCGAAAGTAAAACGTAAACAAAGTCATCCTTCTCTGCTGTGAATTGACCTCCGAGGACCTTCCTGTGCACATTTTGTTGCTCATCTCTCTTCATCTCCAAAAAGGCAGGCTTGTCACCTCACCACGGAACAGGTCATGCTGTATGTAGGTCTTTTACAATGGTTGGCTGCTGCACCTGCTGAAGTAAAGATCCAAGTTTATACATGCAAATTAAAAAAAAAATCTTTATCAAATAACAAATGCAAACTTGATCCAGCACAATCAACTTCTCCTAGATGTTGTTTAACTTTCAACCATTTAAAGTTATTTTCCTATAAGGACCGCAAGTAAATAACTGTAATTGGGCATCGGAATAAAAACAAACATTTCTGCAAAATTTTCCTCAGGCAGCTGTGAACATAATACATGAGTCACTACAAAATCAGTAAGCTCAATATCAGGTCTCAATCATCATCATCTTGGACCAGCAAACAGTGTCAGAGGTGAACTCTTAATTTGCATGTTTTGTAGCCTTTACATTTGTGTCCTGCAAATAGCATACATGTAGTTATTGTTGTTTCTTATACCGTATGTAAGATGTGGCAAGCGTACACGGAGTGCACATATAACAAACTGTGATCCTGTAAGTGATCCTATGAGTGAGTTTAACCTACGGCTCATAGAGGTGCTTCATTTCTAAAAAATCAAATGTAGATACATGCCTGCAAAATGCCAAGTCCCTCCGAAGAAGACCCCTCTCTGCATGGCTTCACATCGAGTGGGTTTGAGAGGACATGTTCCTTTACATCAAGGGAGTAAGATGCATATTACATAATAGCTTAGTAAATGTAAAGCACAAAAATGACGATTACTTTAGACCAAATTTTGGTCCTAAATTTAGCCATAATTCTTACCGTGGTGACCTCATATTTCCTCTTCTTAGGGATGTGGAAAATTGGGCCCCCTGGCCATCAGTATTCCCTGCTTGGTAGGGCAAACCTCCGGCCATGGCTGTAACATTAAATAAATAAAAAATAAAAATCTTGCTGCCCCAGATTACTGCTAATAATATCTTTAATTTCTCAATATTTTTTTCTAACGTTATTCATAGCACAGTTTGAACCGAGTTAGCTGTTCAGCGCAACTTTTTGGTTAAGAAATAATGCATTTGCCAGCCATATAGCAAACAACCTGGACATTACGCACTCGCATCAATGCGGCCGTGTGAAATTGGACTAGTTCGCACGTTATCAAAAAATAAGCAGTCTAGAGCCCTGTGGTGTCCAACATCAGATTTATTCAGAGTGAAGGGCACCTAGTGAAAGTTGCATAACTTTTAAGATTCAGGGGACTAACACATATATATATATATATATATGTTTGTGTGTTTATATATACAGTATGTGTGTGTGTGTGTGTATATATATATAATATATATATATATATATGTGTGTGTGTATATGTATATGTATGTGTATATATGTATATATATACAGTATATATATATATATATATATATATGTATATGTATATATTCACTCCAGTCTAATATACCCTGCCACGAGCCCGGATTGGTTTACAAATTTACCTCACACTAGCCAATAAGCAACCCCGGCAATCCGTTGCCCTGCTACACAGTGTTAGTTCACTTTCACCAAAATTTTATGCCAGCATTATATGACAGTACGAAGAAACAATGAGAACAGACCAAGAGGATCTTGTATTTACAACAAGCAGGTAAACTCTGTATGTTTGTATCTTTTGTGTATGTGTGAAATAAAGAAGACAAATGTGTAAAAACATTGACTATTTAATTTTATATGTAGTCAATGTTGTAAGAGTCTTTTAAAATGATGTATTTGAGGAAAGAATATGTTTAATATCGTTTAAACATACAGTATTGTTAATTGATGTACTGCATGGGAAAGCACTTAAAGAGACACATTAAAGCTGTAAAAAATGATCTGAACTCTTAATCTTTTTAACCTTATGAAAATAAGAAACATTGTGAGCATTCATGTTCAACATAACTGTGGAAATAGGGCATGTGTCAGTCATTGCGAAATACACTAGAGGCATGTTTTAAATACCAAGAGTTCTGCCTGTTTGGAAAATATTTTAAGAAATAAAAACACGGAATCAAGAGGGAATTATTTCAAATATTCGTGTACAAATATACATTTATTTACATTATAGATCAGGATGGATATCCAGTTGGCTGCCCTCCTGGTGTTCCACCTCTCCCTCTCATCTTAAAAAAGCAGAAGACAGAATCCTGAAACGTATGTGTGTGAGCATGAGCATATGTTTTAAATAACAATGATTCCTGTAATACCCATTCAACTTATCTTACTTTAATTTTCAGCAATCAAAGACAAGTATACACAAGGACATGTTCCCATATCTGAAGGGAATTACATTTGGACTCTGGTATTCAATGAAAAAAAGAGCTTGTGTGACAACACAGATGTCCCAGCCCCTGATATGCAGATCCCACTGGTGTTACTGCATGGTTTTGGAGCTGGGGTTGGTCTCTGGGTTAAAAACCTGCCTGTCATTGCAAAAGATGGAAGACCTGTATACGCACTGGACATGTTGGGTTTTGGACGCAGTAGTCGGCCAGTCTTTGGCAGTGATGCCCAGGAGGCAGAGGAGCAGTTTGTCCAATCACTTGAGGATTGGAGAGAGGCAGTAGGGTTGGAATATATGATTCTGCTTGGCCATGATTTTGGAGGTTATGTGTCTACTGCATATGCCCTGAAATATCCTAACAGGTGACTGTTTCTCTATTTTTGTAACAATGTTACAAAAATGTTAAAGGAATAGTTCACACAAAAATGTCAATTTACAGTCCAGGGGAGCTGTAAAGAATATTTTGTAAATTAATTTCACTTCCACAGAGTGAAGCACTTGGTGTTGGTGGAACCGTGGGGGTTTACAGCAAAACCGAATGTTCAGGAACGCTGGGTTCCTATTTGGATTAAAGCCATTGGCGCTGTGTTGAACCCAATAAACCCTCTTACCTTTCTCAGGCTGGCAGGCCCACTGGGTATTCAAACTCATGCTCACAATAACCACACAATATGGAAGAGTCTGCAATGCATCAATTATCTAAATGCACATATACCTACTTATTGTTTTTCTCTTACAGGTTCTTTTTTGATACAGGCTATACGATCAGATTTTAAGCAGAAATATGCTTCTCTGTTTGAGGATGATACGGTGGCTGATTACATATACCATGTGAATGCACAGACTCCCAGGTAAGCTCCTGGACAGACTACCTAAAAGTATCTCATACCTCACAGACACAAATTAATGTTACATGTGTTTTGTGATTTTACAGTGGAGAGAGAGCATTTAAAAACATGACAATCCCATACACCTGGCCCCAACGCCCCATGATGGAGCGCGCAGGGATGATCAGTCCCTCGCTTCCTATGACTTTTATCTACGGATCACGTTCCAACATCGACGGCCAATCAGGAAAAGCCATTCAAGAAATCAGACCCAACTCAGACACAGAAATAATAGTGAGTTTTACTAAACTTTCATTTAAACTGCTTATGCTGTCAGGGTAGACAACCATATATATATTTTTTATGAAAACAAGGCCGTGAAGAGTAGACATACAGTCTATTCAATAAGTTGTTGAGTTTTTTTGTCACAAGAAATGTTAAAACAGCAAAATTACAACACGTGGAATAGATGGGAAGATGTGTATCCCCACACAGTCTTCATTTTTTTCACAAAAATGTATTGAATATTGTGTCTACATACACATTGAGTGTTCTTCTTTCTCACTAGGTCATTCAGGGTGCAGGTCACTATGTATTTGCAGACCAATCAGAAGACTTTAGCCAGGCTGTGCTCAAAATATGTAACAATGTCAGAGACATGATCGATGGTAAAGAAGATGAGAAGAATGAGAAGAACACGGATCTTAACCAAAGACAATGAGAACTGAGAGAACATGAGTCATGAATGAGTGACAGGAGGGTCAGAAGAGAAGATAAGTAAAATAGGATGGAAGGGTAAAATGCAAAGTATGAAAGAATGCAGAACACAATATTACATCAGCATCTCTCTAGGACAACTAAGTTAAGTTACTAAATTATCTTAATCTCCACGTCGTGTTGCAGAAACATTGCCATCTAATGGCATGTATAGTATAAATATTCATAATTAACCATGTTAATAAATTAATCATGTTACTTATATGGTTCTCAATATGATGAAGTCTCAAAAAGCACAACCATTTATCAATAAAGCAATACAAAAAACTACAGTACGTAAACGTGCATGGGTTAAATGAATGAAGACAAACAAAAATTGTGTGACATGCTTATTTTATTGTGTTCACAATTTGTTGATATAAATTATTTTGCCTCAGTGGGGCAAAACGATTTAGGCAAGCAAAGTATTTAGCAAAATAAAAATAAATGTTGACAGTATTTTTACTGACTGTTACACTACCATAAAAGTAGTACATATAAAATATGGTGTTTCCAAGAAGAAGAAAAAAGTATAGTAAATGACAGACTCTGCATTTGAACTCATGCCACTTCACCTTCCAACAACATATGAAAAACATTAAGGGCATTTAGATACAGTACACACACACATTACCTTCTGTTCTTATCTTTTATTTCTTAACTGTATACACCTCAACCTCACACAGAGTGAGGATTTTTAGCATTCCATGTAGAAAAATGTTGATCGTCCCCTTAGGATTAAACTCAGAAATGTTTCTGTGACCATATGGAGGAGTGAGAATAGTTGCAGCCCTGAAAATATATAACAGAGTGTGAGAACATGAAAATAACTTTGACAGGCATTGAACTGCATTTCACATAATTATTACTTAATTAATTGTGTAGCAACGAATAACTTCACTCAAGACAGACCTTTACATTATAGCTGATATAAATTACCATTATAACTAATGAAATTCCAATGTTTTTACACAAATTGTTTTAAAAAAACAAGTGTAGATAGATACATTATCAACTGCTTAATAAATCACTGTAAAATAACAGTTTATATAAAGTATATCTTCATGCCATTTACTGTTTATTGATCGTCATTTGCTGATTTGCTATTTGACCATATCAGCTTTACTCATTACAGCAGATCCGTTGAAAGAGAGAGTTGTGACAACCGAAGGTCAAATTTTTCGCATGTCACGTGATTCATGGAGCCTTCAGATAGTTCCAGGAAGTTATGTTTTTTTCTTTAAATGCTTTTTTCTTTCATTTTCTTATTAATTAAATTACTTACGTCTTTAAATGTGTTAAAGTTTGTCACAATTGGTCTGTTTTGCTGCAGCTCCGTGCGTTACTAGTAACTTCCGGGAACTGTTGAAAGGCTCCATGAACCGCCATTGCTGTGAAAAAACTGTTCCATTGTAGTCAACAGAGTTGACGCAACTCTCTCTCTCTCTCAATGGCTCTGGCATTACTATAAATAGATCTTGGCGTGTTTTAAAGTGATAGTTCACCCAAAAATGAAAATTCTTTCATCATTTACTCACCCTGTCATTTCAAATCGGTATGACTTTCTTCTGCAGAACTCAAAAGAAGAAGAATATAGGTAACCCAACGATGGCTGTACCCATTCACTTCTATTGTATAAACACAAAACCAACGCAAGTCATTGGGTACCTCTGTTGTTCGGTTACCAACATTCTTTAAAATATCATCTTTTGAGTTTTGCAGAAGAAAAAAGGCCATACAAGTTTGAAATAACAAGACGATGAGTACATGATGCCAGCATGTTCATTTTTGGGTGAGCTATCCCCTTAAGCTAATTTGCGCAGCATAGACAAAAGCCCTTTCTCACCCGTACTTCCCTGTTTATGATTTACTTTCCTGTAATGAAATGAAGGCAAACAAACCAAGGTATTCAAATAGGAGAAAACAATACAACAAATGACTACATTTCTTACAGCTGATTGTCGTTGCGTTGTCTAGACTGTTGCCAATACGAATCTGAGCACCTTCTATCCTCTCAGCACAACAGTCTCCACGATTAGTGATGGTAATCTTGTTCATATTGTAGATATTTTTGAGGTCCACTCTCAACCAGGGATTATTTTCTACTGCAGTGTGAGTGCATGAGCCCCTCGTGTAATGTGAATCTCTGTTACCCATCTATATCATGTTTAGCATCTGCATCTGCTAATTGGTTGTAAGTGGATGATTGGACAGTGTAGGCCCCATGAGCAAGATTCCCTGTTGAACATAAAACCAAAAAAATACTTATTTCAGTGATGCTAAGGTAATCCTTTTTTTTCCTTCAGATTTTTGACTAATATAAAAAAACGTCTGCTATGGGAAGGTTCCATGTGTGTTAAAGTATTTTTTCTGTACATGTACATGTACAACATGACAAAGACAAAACCTTTATTTTTAGGAGTGTATATTCAAGGCAATGAAGAAAACCAACGTGGAAACAAGTGGACTTTCATGTCATCTTTTCAAAGAATGAAATGAAACTTCTGAATGTTTTTTACTTGTATACACCTCAATCTCACACAGACTAAGAATTTTTGGCAGTCCAGGTAAAAAAATGTTGATATATCGCCCATCAAGGATTAAACATATAGGTTTCTGTGTCCTTATCAGTGAGAATGATTCAGCCCTGCAAATATATACAAAACAGAGCAACAAAATCTAAGCATTAAAAACTATTAAAAAGTGCTTGTCCCAATCATTAAAAAAATACAGTGTTTTTTCCATTTCCTGAAAAACTGTAAATTTGGACATACAAGGTTTCTGAGGGACAGTGACGATATGTCACATCACACACACGATTTGAGTGGTAACCAATAACTTAATACAACACAGATATGTGGAATAACATACTGTATGTCTTTAACCGTAACTGCAGATAGGAGTGCCCATTCTAACTAATTATTTCAATGTTGCATATTGTTTTTCATTACACAAATTGTTGTAAATGAAGTTCTAAAAAGTAGGAGGAGGCCAACCATACGGTCCTGTCAGTTATTTTTAAAACATATTTAAGCAGCTGCCTACTATTCTCTCAGAAGAATATACAACAAATATACAACAAATTACTACATTTTTTACAACTGATTGTCATTGCCATTGTTGTCCAGACTGTTGCCAATACGAATCTGAGCACCTTCTATCATGAACGTGGAGGTGAGACACGGACAGAGGACCCAGGCGCAGACAGCGGGTAAGGGGTTAACAGACTTTAATAAATAATAAAGACAAAACCAAAAACCCACGAGGGGGTAACATAACAAAACAGGGGACTATAATAACATGACAGGACTAAGACTAACTACACTGAAACAAGACTAAAGTTAAACATTTGACATAACTACAAATAACTTCATATCCTTAGAATGATTAATTTCGGCTTGCCATACAGAAACAAACAGAAATTGCAACATAACTTGAAATTGTGCAACATCGTTTTTTTCTTATCTCTCCAAGGAGCATCTGCATTTCATCACACAACCATATGCAAAAATATTCAAAAATAAGTAGCACCTTAAAAGTTGTATTCCCTAGCTTCTGAAAAAGCAATACAGATTCCAGTAGTTTTCATTACAAAAACAGTTCAAACCATTGACTGTTTACCCTTAAAACCTTTATAAAATTCCCTTGTCTAGTGTTTTGGGGCTTTTCCAGACAGTGTTCAGGGGCCCGTTTCAGAAAGGAGTAAATTAACCCTGAAATGAGGGAAACTCTGGGTTTTCCGTTTCAGAATGTGAGGTATGTCAAACCCGAGAAAGCGGGGTAACTCAAGCCCGTTTCTAAAGGAGAGGTAACTTATACTCAGTCAGTCAGTAACCATAGTAAATTACTCTGTGAACCTAACCTGGTCGGGAGCAGGTTTTCTTTGGTAAACCCAGAGTTTATTTCGATCTCCTCCCCCTTTTAAAGCGCAAGTGGTGTAACTCATTCATTCATTAATACAGTCATTCATGGCACACATTTTGATCACACAGAGACCATCTCAGTGACTTATATGTCATATGTGCTTTTATAGAGGATTCATGAAGAGGCTGCATTAATTCATTGGAATGTACTTTGATTTCAGGAGAGCAATTTAGGACCCGAGTGGAATTTTGTCATTTCCCTGTGCATTTTTATTAAAACTGTACCGCTTTTCTTTACAGTGAATTAGATATATCAAAATATATCAAGCGATAAAATAAACAAGTAATTTTGACATGCAGCTATTCCAACTACAATCTGCTCAAAGCAAGGTTTGAACCGGCGATCAAGTCTAATTTTGCATGAGAGTCTGACGCACTACAGGTGTCCTATACACCATGACGTCTTCGTTGCGTAACTAGAGTGCTCATGGCGAGTGAGAATATACGATTTTTTCTGTTGTTTCATTCATTTAATGATTAATTTATTTGTTTATTGGTACATTTATCAATTTAAACTTAAGTCATTTTCAGGACATCAGTAAAACCACTTTATGCAGAGCGGAAAGTGTGCCTCACTCTCAAGTGCTTTCTGCCGCCATGTTGCTTTTTTTGGTGCCGTTGCCATGGTGAATCGTAATATCGGAGATCCATTGATGATGGCTTTTTAAGGAGTAAGCCTACCCAGAGTAAATTGAAATAACTCAAATCAGCTGTTCTGAAACCAAAAACTCAAAGTTTCTAATTTCTAAGCAAACCAACTCTGAGTTCAAGGTTTAACCAACCTAGAGTTGGTTGAACCTCCTTATTGAAACGGGCCCCTGCTGGTTCCACTAGATAACAACACCAACAAAAGCACCAACAGTAGCAATTACCTTACCAGTCCCACAACAGACTATTACAGTTATCATCAACAAAACCAGTATCATTCTCATTATAACTATAAAATCCATCCAAATTTCCGTGATGGATTTTATTTTTTATCAGGACTCTTAGGATATTCCTTCACTGTAATTTTTGTTTTTTCATGTTATGGTTTGTCTTACCAGGCCACCACGTGGTAGCAGTATTCACTAAACGTGGTGGCAGTATTCACCAAACAGGCTAGAACCAATTGTGCATGTCTTTCATCGAAATTGGGCGTGAGAGAGTGTTTTTATTTTTGTAGTAAAATTGCGCACTAGCACAAACAGGTACTGCTTGGGGAACGTATATAACTGTTATTATCTCCGCATTTCGCAATATATACATATATTATCAAAGGGTTCGATATTTTACTTCTAACTCATGTAAAAGTAACGTTGACTCAAATACAGCGAATTTACTGCTGTGCTGTCTTTAGTTTTGTATCGTGTAACGTTAGTCATCGCACCTATCATTCGGTTAGCTCTGTTGTGACTTAAATTTAAAATACACACTTAAACGTTAAGTTGTTTATAACAGAACCCTTTTGCTCAAAATTCGCTGTTTGTGGTTAGTATAAACTGTTTGATATTGAAGTTTGAGTTCATTACAGCGGTCTAACTGTTACAAGTTAAACTAGCGACTGCACGTTTTCTGTTGACGTTATGTAGTAAAAGACTGGAATCGTCCTGTACAGTTAGTTCATCGCATCCGTCATGCATTCATCCGGCGGCGTTTCTAGGATAAGATTAAAGAGGGATTTGTTTAAGGTCGAAAATAAATTACAGCCGAATAAACGCCGATGGACAGGCCCTAAAACTATGTCTGGTTTAAATCCGCCAGCAGATCGAGTCACACATGCACAAGACCAAGGCGATGTCGCTCCATCGGCAGCAGATGTAATTTCATCACGCAATGGAGACGAACCCTTCAGCCTTCGGGACTCGACTGAACACGACGATGGCCATGCGGGTTATAATAAAGGTAATTTACTCCCCAGAGTAAGTGACAGTAAAGGTGAAATTGCTGCAACTCGAGGTCCCCGCACGAGGAGCCAGTGGGCGTCTCACGGTAAAGTGTTGAAACGATTGTGTGAGCATAAAAAGCAAATCTGCTATCGTTTGAGATTAGCTTTGTGTTTAGCCGAGAAAAAACAGCGAAACTGCGTTAGACGCGCAGAACGACTCGCGATGTAGCGCGCTGTCCTACATAAACAGTAACGTGTCTGTGAAATCAGGCGTTTTGTCGAAGTCTGTTCCCCCTATGTTTCCTCAGCGTTGTTCCTCATAGCGCCCGCTACGCAAACAGCGTGTAGAGGGCGGGCGCGTGCACGTTCCACTGGTGATTTTCAATTACCATACACATAACTACAAAACACCTGTAATATATCAATTAAGTCTACAGTGCGGGCGGAGGAGCGCGGTAAAACTGCTGAGCAAACTTCATCTGCACGGGAGGTAAGAGAAGTAGATCCAAGATATGTTGGACATACTGGTGGTGCGAATATTTTGGGGCGGAAACCTCATTGTCTGGGTCCGGAAAGACCGAAAAAAGTTTACATTCATAGTTTTGGTGAGTCCGGCGCACAGGTAAAAACGACCATCAAGACTGAGATCCGGGAGAGCTCAAACTTCTCGTGCACGTCAAAGCAGATGCACTTTGTCTGAACGAGCACAAAGTACGTCTTAACACACAAATATGTTCTTTAGCAAACCACAGCTTTGATGGAATGTATAGCCTTTTAATTCTTTGAGATCATTTTAACTCATACAAATTGATTCAGCACAGTATTTCTTAGCCATTAAAGGGATAGTTTATCCAAAAATCAACTTTATGTGATTTTTTTACTCACCCACATGATGTTAAACATGTTTAGAGAACTTCCAACGTCTTTGGAGCACAATTAAAGATATTTAGGTGACATCCGAGAGCTTTCCAGTCCTCCTCATTGAAGCCATGGACCCCAAAGAAGTGCTAGCGTGAACGCGCGCCATACACTGACAAGACGGAGGAGAATATATCGATTAAAGTCGGTATTTTGGTTTGTTTTTCGCACATAAAGCATTCTCGTCGCTTCAAAAAAATTCAACTGAGTCTGAGCCACTATGTGTGGGACGTTCTTCATCGGAAATGTAGTAAAATCGTTACTTGCTTGAGAGTTTCTCCTGCCAGAGAACGCAAGCTTACGCGTTTTTCTATCAGTCGTCTTGTGCTCACGTCTGCAAAACGTGGCCCTTCCCCAGATCGGGCCCTCCGGATGAACTGAGATCATTGCTTAGCGGACACCGCTGGATTGTGACCTCATCATTCCCACCAATTTAATGATGTCTTTAGTACTTTTCTGGACCTTGGCAAAATTGACACCATGGTTTCAATGAGGAGGCCTGGAAAGCTCTCGTATGTCACCTAAATATCTTTATTTGTGCTCTGACGATGCCGGAAGTTCTCTAAACATGTTTAATGTGGGTGAGTAAAAAAATCACATAAAATTGATTTTTGGATGAACTATCCCTTTAATAGCTGCACGTAATTAGCACTACTGTAGGTGAATTGAAGCCACATAGGGCAAGAAGACTTTAAAAATGTTTGGTCTCTCACACCTTTATTGTCTCTTATTGCAGATATCAGCTCAAAAGTTGAGCTGAGGAGATGTCTTAGGTCAGGCTCGAGGAAGGACCTAAAACGATTGGTGAAAAATTCGTGCTGTGCTTTGTGTGGTGATGTAAAATACCCCCCTAGTAAGAATCTGGCCCGTTTACTCACTCACAGGCCACGAGCTGGCCGCCCCGTTCCCACTGCACGGCGGAAAAGCGCTGGTCACATTTCAAAGCCCCTTCTACCCCCCACCGCACCGAATTTCCAGTTCGAGAAATACCCCATGTTGAAACTGTGTGACGTAGCCCGAGTGTTTGCGATAACATCCCGTGATTTCTCATGTGTCTTGCCGGATGTACTAACACAAAAAAAGCGCAAAAGAGTTTGGTGCCTAAAGAAAGAATTGTGGTTTCTGATGAATCCTCATCACCGTGGTGTCAAGAAGCATAGGAGTAAGATTGACAACCAGTCCTGGGAAGTTTCCACTCCAACCAATAGCTGTGCTTCTTTCTCATCAGGTGATCCGCCGTCGGGAGCTACAGGCTGCAAGTGCGTTTCAGAGACGGCAGAGGATGGACGTGTCAGGGACTGTGATGGCTATTCAGAAGGCAAGAGGGGACGGGTTGATCGTGTGGCCGATGGCGCTACTCCTAGCGTTTGTAATAGTGATGCAGAAAATACATTTCCGATGAAGAACGTCCCTGAAATTTGCGATGGTACGCCCAGCCTGGAGCTTCGGGTACCTCCAATAATACTCAGAAGAGTTCCTGCAGGGAATGGTTATGGTTTCAGAAGTGAGAACAGTGGTCTCTCTCTGAATGAGGGGGAGGAGGACAATGAAACAAATAACGATTCGGAGGCTGAACTGAACTTGCTTGAGAGTTTCTCCTGCCAGAGAACGCAAACTTACGCGTTTTTCTATCAGTCGTCTTGTGCTCGCGTCTGCAAAACGTGGCCCTTCCCCAGATCGGGCCCTCCGGATGAACTGAGATCATTGCTTAGCGGACACCGCTGGATTGTGACCTCATCATTCCCAGTCACGCCAACTACTACATGCATCCTTGAAAACGATGTTCAAGACAAACTTTGCAAAGAAGCACTGGAGGTGCAAGCAGCTTCTTCTGTTTCAGCTGAGAAGCTTGAGTCAAACCGAAGTGTGCAGAGAGCTTTTGAAGATTCCAGTCATGTTCCTGAGTTCTCAGCATGTAAAGAAAACAAACAGGTTGACAATGAAGAACTTACTTATGTATTCAATTCAGAGGTGAGAAGTCCTAAATCCCAACCTATAGAAAATCATTTCATACTCAGTACGCCTGGTCGGGAAGCCGTCTCATTCAGGTGTGAAAATCAGCTTGATATTTCTGTCCTCGCAACAGAAGGTTCAACCTCACCATCCAGATGTGTTTTAAATTCCAAATGTACCCAAATCCCTACCTGTCCTGTCAGCCAAACCCCATTAGTTGAAAATCAAGAGGAGCCCAAAATTGGTGCTGGTGCTCTTTACGACCGAGAGTCACTTTCTGAACTTTGTCTTAAAGTGGAATCTCTAAAAGCACAGTGCCTGTCCTCATCCACATCCCCTTCCGCAGCAGAACCGGTTACTCAAAAACCCATCACGCATACGTTCAACAGTAAGGCGCCCTATCCGGGAAAGAGGAAACGTAGAAGAGGGTTTGACAGCTCTACGGTCACAGATTCATCGTCTTCTGCGGATGAAAATGAACGAGACAGTAAACCGTCTTCAGATGAGGAGCCTGTGGAACATGATGAACCAGGGGGCTTGCGGTTTAATGATGATGTCACAAGTCACATTAAAGATAAAGGCATCACCCCATCACAATCTGTAAAGGATTCTACGGTTCCCAACGGCTTTCTGGATGTTTCTCGAGCGTATGAAGAAGATGTACTTATTCTGGATGTGATACAGGATGATCCAGATTTGTTTGGAGCTGTGGTTGCTGAAACCGTAAATAAACCTGGAACGCTGGCAAAGGACGATGGAGAGACTAAGACAAAATGTCAAACTGGGAATCACTGCAAGATTGTGTGGGACTTGGATACAGACAGGTAAAATGTTTTAACTTTTACCAGATATGGTTCTTGTTTCTTCAGCATTTCTGTCATCATATCATAATCTGTCAATTATTTTTAAAGTAGTAGCAAATCTGCACCAGACTTGAAACTGGAAAACATGGAAGATGGTCGTCTTCGGACAGGTATGCGTGTTTTTTTTACATATTTTGCATATAAATTTTAAGTGAATAATGGTGAATGCAGGGTAATATTGTGTGTCTGTCTCACCTACAGTAAAAGAGATGCAGAGTTATAAAGCTCAACCTTCTCAGGGCCTTCAGTTAACCTCTGCTTTAAAGTCTGAGGTCAGTGTGCTAATATTCATGTTTTTTTTGTGTATGAAAATTTTGCATCAAAATAGGATGTATATTATCTATAACACATTGTCACTGTTGGGCAGAAACGTTTATATTTGCATTTATTTGCAGAAAATGAAAACTGTAGAAACAGCTTAAAACAACAGAAAAGTTTACAGTATATTCACTTTTAAAGCGGACATAACCCACGCAGTTTCTGCCAATCTCATATTAATCTTGAGTACTTATAAAGTAGTATTGGATACTTCGTGTTTTCCGAATTATTTCTCAAAACAAACGACCTCCTGCATGCGTGGGGGGGTGGCACCCCACCTTTAAGCAAAACAACAGTAATTATTTGTACATGTATTTATGAAAAGCTAAACATTTATTATAAGTGTCTTGTCATTCTTTCACATTGCTGTTGGATGACTTTGTCACTCCTGAGGTTTGATTTTGTTGAATTTCAACAGACACTGGACCACAATACATCTAGAAATGCTGATTAAGTGAAAATTTGGAATGGTCTCTTACTCTCTTAATTTTTTCTGCGGCTGTCTCTTATATTTAAGTTTTATTTGCTGCCTTTTTCTTGCAGAATGCCGTAGACTTGAATAACAACCAGGAGATCAAAAACGCAAATGTGTACAGCATTAAGGTGATGAACACAAGAACGTCAATGCTTGTAATGGACACAAACAGTTTCGGTAAGTCAGAACTCATTGGCTTTAATTCATTCTAAAGTCAAATGGCCGCTATATTTATTCATGCTATCAAACTTAACATTAAGATTCTTTGCAAATTTTTTTATGTCCTAGGATATGGTTATACTGCAAAAGACTCTTGTGCTTCAAGAACTTCAAATCATGTAAGTGTCAAGACATTTTCTCTCTTTTTGTGGATTTTTTCTGTATTCAGCATTCTTTTGCTTTCTCTTGTCTTTAGTATTGTTGGTTCTACTTTGATGAACACAACTTCTGCCAACGAAGTTGCTGTCGATTCTCACACATACCAAGGGATGGAGATGAAATGGTGTGCCGTCTTTACCGGTTCACTGTTTTTCTACGATTTCTCTCTTCTGTTTAAATTCACATTGTTTGAATTGTGTCGTTTTACTGTTGCAGTTCTGTATGGAGAGAATACAGAAGTTCTGTTTTGTGGGTAACCCTAATACTGTGCTGCGAGCAGGTAACAGATTTTTATTAAGCAGATCGATAAAGCAACATGAATCTGAGACTGAAGGATCACATGGATTCTCGTTTTTTCTCCCTCCGTGTTTCTACGTGAAGTGGAGGTGTTTATGGAATATTACAGCAAGTGTTCCCCCGGCGTGTGTTTTAGTCAGGAGATTGTCAACTCTCTGCTCTCGTCTCTTCTTCATCTGGGCTTGCTGAGGAAGTTTGTAGACATCATCAACCTGCTTCTCACACACAAGAGTCTAGTGAGTGTGTTTGCGTATGTGAAATCTCATATTATATGTGTATGTTTGTGACTGCATATGACAACGTGTGTGTGTGATTTGACATGTCAGCCTTCTCCTGAGATTGTGTTAGCTGCTTTTAAACATGTGAGGGATAGAGGCCTGATCGACTCTATATCTGAGCTCATTCTACTCACCTCAAAGGTAAGATTCAGAGTCCGAGTATGAGATCATATATGGTTTTAATATTCAGGATTATTATTGATTTAGGATCGTTTTTTAAAACCGTTCTCTTTAACTGTTGTAGTCTGTTGTGTGTGTTTAGGTTGTTGAGGCTGGATGTGTGTTTAGTGTTGAGCAGTGTGAAGTCATGCAGAGTCACCTGCAAATGATGCAGGTTCCTAGACAACAGATGGACATTTTCCTTGCTGTAAAATGCAGGTATTCGCTCTCTTTCTCTCTCTCTCTCTCCCCCTCTCTCTTGCTGAGATTGTAATATATATAGATTTGTAGGAATGCATAATATATAAGGTATATTAAGATGTGCTCAAAACTTTGTGATGTCACTTTCTTCTGCATCTGTAGGGCTCTGGCCACTAACCCTCACACTGCTGAGCTGTCTGATCTGGCCCAAGCTGTTGTCAGGGTAGAGGTAAGATTAGTATTATACTGTCATTGTCAATTTGTTGGAGTATTTAGATATTATAATATATCATATTTGTAGACCTCTTCGTAAGATGTAAACACTGATCCAAAAGCACTTCCTGTTTCAGTATATATATCTTTTTAAATCTTTCATATATATAATGAAATCTTAAAGATAATTATAAAGACATTTTGTTCAAACTTTGTATAGTGTTTTTAAGAAATAAAACAGGAAGTTCTTCAGGGCAAGCATTGAATCAGCGTTGTTTACATCACCAAAAGTGGTCTTTATAGTAAATACCTTATTTTTTATCATTAAGTGAACTCATTTGTTCAGAGGTTTTACATCATGGATTCAAAATGAGAAATTATATTCTGAAAGCAAAAACATTTACCTATAATTAATACAATTTAAATTTATTTTACAATGATTGCATAATTGATAAGAATTCAATATTAAAATTTTACAATATTAAGAATTTTGCACTAATGAAAAAAACTGAATATAAACCTCAACAAAAGAAAGACAAATTGATTAATCATGAAATTGTTGTTAATTGCTTAGTTTGGTTATTCATTTAAATTGTTAAACAATTAGTCATTAAAATTTTGAAGCATGTGCACCACTCTGTTTGTGTTTGGCCAGATGTTGAAGCATTGGGAGGACTGGTCTGGTATGGCACACGTGTTTTGTGGTGTTTGTGTAGGTCCACACAGTACCAGCGAACTTCACAGGTTCTACTGCTGTGTTACTATGGCATTGTTAAAAGAGCCCAAAGACAATCTTACTCTCCCGTACGAGCTGTTTGCCGAATCAGGTATGCACAGATAGCATCCGCTCACATACGTAATCGTATGTTTTTTGGACATGCGAGTACAGGCTTGTTTGTCGTGAACTAATTGCATGTTTATGTTTAGTTATGTAGGTCTTTACCAAAACATAGGGATGTAACGATTCACTCACGGCTCAAATGTTTGATTTTTTTCTATTTTTACAGAAACTAGACCAACATCTGGAGTGATGTTAAAAAAAATTATGAAATGCCACCAATGAATAGTAATTAAGTAATCCATTAGTTTGTAAAGGGAGGTAAAAATGACCATTTTCACCTGAAATTTAGAGCCATATTAGAGGGGATAAAAATGACATGAGAAATATGCCAGCATCATAATTTTATTTTTACACAGAGGATTGGTACATATCTGTTAGTAAAATCTGTTAATTTGAGGAATTTGGATAAAGGGATGTTGTTAATTATGTGAGAAATTGCTTCGTTTGTTATCATCTTCAATGAATCACGTTTTTGAGAGCCTAAACATGCTCAAAAAATTTACTACGAAATTTCAATAAAGCAGCTCTCGTGCTACGTTTCATGTAAATGTATGAAATTTGGTAGGCTCATGTAGCATTCCAAATGCTACAAATGAGTCTCTTACAACAATCTGCAGGCTTTTGCCATGTTTAATTGCAACACCTTTGGGTTTTTGTTTAATGGCTTGTTCATAGCGGCCCTGAAAAAGTTTGATGTTTTGCCATGAAACATGATCTTGTTGAGAGGTTAGGGTTGTTCAAACTTCACACCAGCATCCCCAATGTGCACCAAGATGTGAGGGCCTGAATTGCTTCCGAAGCTACAATGAGTCTAAATATGCAGTATCATGGCTAAGTTTCATGCCTGTTACGGCAGTGTGGTGTGTCTCTTTACAAAAGTGTATTTAAAATGTATTTGACAAACCAAGATTTGCCTGTTTAATTATTAAAACTTTCCCTGCAAAAAATGTAATGCACAGCCGGACATACTAGATCAATCAGTATCCACTGATATGGGTTATATTTATCAATATCACCTCAGTCTTGAAAGAAGATTACACTATTTTTCCTAATTATTTAAGTGGCCAGGACATGCTAATGAGTACTGTATACCAGTCAGTCACATTCTATGTCATATTTGTGTGCTGTCAACCACACAGCAGGAGGACTGCTTTATTGAAATATTGTAGGTGGTGCTATAGAGCCATTTTGCCACACTTCATTCTGAAACTCATATCAGATAAATGTTCACCACCTCTGACATGTGTGCAAACTTTCATGAATTTTCGAGCATGTTTAGGCTCTCAAAAATGTGGTTAATTTTGAAGATTATAACAAACGGAGCAATTCCTCACATCATCGGTGCTCGGGCCATAATTGACAACATCCTTATTAATGTAGAATATTGTAAATAAACGATTTTTGCCACAACCCGATAATTTTTAAGAGTAACTGAGTGCCAAGGGGACACTGTAAGGGTTATGTTTAGTGCAGTTGTTTTGATAGAAGGAAAAAAGATACATTTCTAGTTTCAACATTATTTGTTCTTCTGACATTCCTCTTTAAAAGAAATGAAGTACCAGATTTTTGAAAAGTGACCCACATTTGGTTAGATCACAGGTATATAGGTATTATAGGTATAACAAAATACTGAGATTATGATTGAATTGTATAAGGATTTTTATGTGTATTTTCATATGAATTTGCTACATCAGTTGACTTTTGGTAAGTTTTATGAATTATGAATTGTTACATTCAATTGTTGGGAGAAACATTGTGTCAGTTTAAGTAATATAGGGCTTTAAAAATCTAGTTCCCAAAAGAAAGGTTGGTCAAGTACAAGAATCTAAAAGGACGTTAAGGTATCTCTAACGGTTCTGGAGTTAGAAGTATGCAAATTATGTAAAAAGAACACAAAAATGCCCTTAATAAAATTGTTTCTGGAATATTTCTCATGTCATTTTCTACCTCCTCTAATATGGCTCCAAATTTCAGGTGAAAATTGTAATTTTTACCTCTCTTTACAAATAAATTGATCATTAGATAACTATTCACCGGTGGCATTTAAAATTTTGGCATTCATCACTGCTGATGTTGGTCTTGCTTCTGTAAAAAAATGTATAATTGAGCCGGGGACTTTTGAGTTGAGTTGACACGGAATAACCTTGCGACTTCGTAAAATGAAAATGTTTTATGTCAAATGACAAAACTAAACTGAAATTTTAAAACAAATTCCAAATAATTTTTTTTTGGAATAATACAAATGTCTCTTTAATCTAAACAAACTAAGACTTTGTGCTTTTCTTGGATTTCTTTACATTTAACCCTCATATTGTGTTCGGGTCATTTTGCCCCGGGAGCACCGCAAGTGTTACAGGGTTTTGAACACAGCACAAGGGCTAAGAAATATCAGCATATTCACCTTTTTCAAGTTTACAGTAAACACAGCGGCCCCTGCTGTTCAAAACATGTATAGCAATTCATTAAATATCTCAACTGACTTGAATTGTCAGATATTAACGATTTTCAACTGGCTCATTGTACATCGTTACATCCCTGCTAAAACGTGGAAAATAAACACAACATAACATTGAAGGCTAAACCAAGTGTGTAAAGTGAAAATGGTTTTGCAGGCCAGATTCAATTAATTCTTGTAAGGGCCATGGGAATAATACAAAATATCTGCTTGCTCTTTGAGTAAAATCTCTATATCTTTTTAAAAATCTCAGTAATCCCAAACAACCGGAGAAGTCATGGAGATTCATTACAGATAGCCTGTGTTTAAGACAAATGGGTGGATTTTCACATTGTCCTTTTGTTAGTATGTAAGAAAGTCCCATCCGACGATATGGTGAAAATCACCCTGGGGAGAATCGGAGTCTCAATGATTTTTAGGTACCACAGGACACGAGAATGGAATAAGGTGGGTGTGTATCCGGTTTGTGTAAGCATGCCATACAGTAATGAACCCTTGACCAACTAATGTGTATCTGTCCCTCGTTGTCCTGCACATAGGGGGTAAAGCTAGTCAACGTGATGTTCGGACTGCAGATTGAGTTCACCACACTGAAGGGGCTTATGGGTGATGAATACAAGGTGTCTCGCTGTCAGCTGGTCACCTCTGCAACTGAACTCTTTCTCCACAGCGGGTGTATTGAGGGCGCTCTGAAGATGCTCAGAGGTAAAGGCGAGTTTTTAGTTTCTGGTTCAGAATCCCCAAGACAGGATTTCCAGTGCATGTATTTCTTCTCCGTCAGCTGATAACTGGTTCGTGACCTCAAACGTGTGGCCTTGTGACCCGGCTGACATTGACTGTCGAAAGTGTGTCCTGACTCTCTTAGCTGGGAGAACATCACACAGAGATACGTTTGACATACTTGCCAACTTGCCCGGACTCAGACAACCTATAAGTGAGTTATTTTGTTGTCACTTCATTTTGTTGGACATGACATAAGAGATGCTTTGGAAGCAGTCAAGTATGAGTGTTATGACCACTTTTGCTTTGACGTCGTTGAAAAAATAAAATTCCTGATACAGGGCTTGACATTAAGCATTGTCATGTGGTTGTCCTTCGGACAAGTAAATTTGTCATTCACTTGTCTGAATACAAATATCACTTTTCCGAAGATTAAAAAAAAAGTGTAAAAATAATTGTTTCGGATCCTGTTTGGTCAAGTTTGCTTATGAGCGTTTTACCTAGTGTCCGCTGCTGCCACCTAAATTTGTTAATACACTCCATGATTGCTATAGAACAAAGTCAAGCAGTAATTATTATTAGTGTCCGTGTTTTTTTTTGCACATAGCACTGGTGCTACAGAGGCCAGTTGTAGCACAAGTATAGAGCATCTGTTGTCATAATTAAAAAAATATGCAAGTGCGGTTCATCACATCAATAGGCAAATAACTTAAAAATGACATTAAAGGGGTGATGACACGGCTAAAACGAATATTATCGTTTGTTTTAGATGTAATGTAATGTTTATACACCATTTCAGGTTAAAAACGCTGTATTTTCCACATACCGTGCATGTTTGTATCTCCTCTTTTCCCCGCCTCTCTGAAAAGCGAGGTGTGCTATGATTGGCCAGTTAACTAGTGTGTAGTGATTGGTCGAAGACTGCAAAGCACACTGTAAAAAACCCAACTCAAAAAAAGTTCAAACAACTAATTTTGTTGTGTTGGTTGAGCAAAAGTCCATGAAAAAGTTCACAGAACTTCTTTTAATAAGTTCATTCATTGTAACCAAACATTTTATTAACTTAAAAATATGAGTTGTGTGAAAAATTCTTTGCAAGTTCACTCAAAAAGACCTCTATAAATGTAAAAAATTGAGTTACGTCAATGTACAATGAACAAACAAGAGTTTGAAAGTTCCCAAGATGCACTGCAGCATGTTCAATTCGGTGTTTCTTATGTTTTTCTTTTAAAGATTAGTGTTTTAATTCTTGCTGGAATAATTTATGCTTTAATCTTGTTGTTACTGTTTGTTATCTGTTGTGTTTAGAGTTTTTTTAATGAATGATGGTTTTTGATTGTTACCATGGTTGAGGTTTGTGTGTTCAATGTTGAGGTGTAAGTGCAGACCTCAAACTGTTCAAGCAGTTGTTTGATCGAAGTTTACTCAAATTGTAGTAGAAGACAAAAATATTTGTTTATTTTTAAATAAACAATTTATATTCTTTATTTATGTTCAGCCAACAAAAATAATTTATGTTGTTCATTATGTAAACTTGACAATGTTGTGACAACTAATGACTTAAGCATAATTTTTTTGTGCCTCTCAAGAAAACTAATAATCCTAAATTACCTCAATTAATTATTTTTTGTATCTCCAATTACAGTACTTGTTTTAAATCAGTACAACTAATAATCCTGAGTTATCCCAATGAATTATTTTTTGTATCTCCAATTCATTATTTTAAGTCCGTACAACTTCTATTTCAAAAAGTTGAGTGAACAAGAAAAAGCGAGGGGAAATTAGTACTAAGATTTTTTGTTGTTGTGAAGACTTACATTTTTTTTTACAGTGCATGTGACGGAAATGTTACGCCTCTTACCATATTCAGAACATCAAGTTCCCAAGCAATTGTACTGACAGGTGATAAAATGTCATTGGTACTTTCCTTATCAATTCGAGCCTGAATTAATACGGAAAATAAAGATGATCAAGCAGATACATCAACTTTGCCAGCGCGACTTGAGCAGGATGTAAAGGATTGGTAAGGGTTTATTAAAAATATATGTAAAATAGTTAAAAACTATAGCTAACTGTTTTAGCTTTTATATACGACGTTATAAAGATTTGCCGTTAGTGATCAACCAGTTCTCATCGCGCGCGACTCAACAAAGACAATAAACCCCCATTATAAACATGACATTTGTTGCCTCTAGTTGGAACATAATTCCTGCTTATTAGGATTTATGTTGTCTTTTTTTCACGTTGCGCGTGTGTCTGCATTTGCAGATCACACAAAGAAACAACATGCGCTACAAACACATGACAAACTCAACTCGCATTAGTCCGTAACAAAGTCTTTTACAATGAAAATATATTTACAGGCTGCGAATCTGAAGCACCAGACTGTCCTTGCGAAGTTGTAATGGTTGGAATTGGCCCACTTTTTAACAAAGCTTTCGTGCACAGCCGGCCTTGATCTCTCCCAGGTTCATGAAGAAATCTTCTGTGAAATGCGCTGCACACACTTGACTATTCGGATTGTACTATTCTGGAACAGTATTGTAAATAATGTAACCATTCGCTTTTAGTTGTCTCATCTTTTGGAAGGGCAAACAAAAAGGCTTTCTTTTCGCAACGAAACACACAGCGTCTCCATGACATGGCTGCGGCAGCGACGATACATTGAGATTTACAGGCACGCCCACCTTACTTGCGTATAGATTTGGGCGGTCTTAGTTAAGTCATACCACGAAATGACTTAGATTCATGGGGGTGTGGTTACACGAGGCGTTTCAGGAAGGTCTGGGTGAGCATTCGCCTTTAGATAGAATGCATCGTTTGTTCTGACACTAATTTTTGCAATTTTACGTGTCTAATACATGCATGGGCAACTTATAACACACCAAAGACACAGAAAAACATGTATTCGCTCAATATGACCCCTTTAATGTTACATACATATGGATAAATTAGGGCCATATAATTTGTTGTTTACCTAAATTTCATTTCTTTTTTCTAAGTTCTTTTTATTCTGGTGTTTTACTATACATGAGAGGTATATTTGTCCACATAAATTACTGTAGTATACTATTGTGTTATTTACTATAGTAAACGCCAGTAAAATTCTGAAAATTTTGAACCTTACTATAGTATACTACAGTTTATAAATTTGGAATGTAAATAAGTAGGTGTGGTTAACTCGGCGCTCTGCAAGTTGGGCGTTATGATGAAAAAAACATGTGAATTAATCTACCCATAACAAATTAACAAATCAAATATTTGTTATCTTTCTGTCTGTAGTTTCGTGATCCGCTCCAGTCCGGCGCGTTCTCTCTCACCCGCATTGCTCGTGCAGGGGTGCAGTGATCTGCGCGTGCATATGAAAAAAGCTCATTCTCACATATTTCAGAAGTCAGGTTGCTTTTTAAAGCTGTTAATAGTTTTAATAAAGTTTAACTTCAGGCAAGCTGAGGCAAAACTTGCGCAATGATGCTCGTCACGTGAGCGCTTTTAACGTGATGCACTGCTACCTCCCGTTTTGAGAGACTCGTGTGGATAAACCAGAGACTCGCATTGCAAAGGCAAGTGCGAGAATAAACAAACCTAAAGACCTAAAAGAAAGTTGCGTCGGGAAGACCCTTGAGTTTTAGTGTGTTTGACGATGGCTTCACTCAAACAGTAAAAAGCTTGTAACATAAACTCTCAGAGCAACCCTGGAGATTGAAGTTAATGTCTTTTCTAAGCTCATATAGTGCTGACGCAGACAAATCCACGACCATGTAGTATGTTAATCTGTGCACCTCATTCACTCAGACACTCAGCTCAACTTTATTTATATAACGCTTTTTACAATTTTCATTGTTACAAAGCAGCTGTACATGAGACATATTGACTATAAGCAAAACAATTAAAGTTGTACCTGTAAAAACAAGAAAAAGGTGAAAACACAGAAGACAGACACACCCATATACGAAACACTCAACACACACAATATGCACATGTACTAACACACACACAGACAAGCATGCACACACACACACACACACACAGACACGCACGCACAGTGAAAGCACACATTTAAGATAAAAAAAGAGAAACGCAGGTCAAATATTAAACGGACTATAAATTCCTATATGCAATATTAATTAAGTAAAACTTTAAAATTCTAAAGCAGCCCCCCCCCGGCAAGGCAAATAGTGCACAACAGTATGCAAACGGTGGCGAGGAACCCAAAACTCCAATCGAGAAAAACAAAACTCCAGAGAACCCAGGCCCAACCAGGGGATTCCAGTTCCCCTCTGCCAAAAGCTGTTGCCTCTGCACAAGCTCGACAGTGCTTGCACAACAAGGCTAAAAAAAAATAAAAAAATTACTAGTAAAGCAAATTATAGATTTAAGATTATCATTAATAATCTAATAGCATTTGAAATTTTGCAGTGAAGACGTGTCAAGTGACCGCATCCTTTATCCAGCTCTATCTCAGCTCTTGTCAGGTCGCCGCTTTCCATTCTCTGCTCTACCATCAGGTCAGGCCATGAACTGCATCCTGCTCGCTGTGGTAACCTTGGAACAATGAGACAAGACTGGCTGAGAGTAGAGTACTGTTCTGTACTCTTTGATGCAACAAGTACATCAGTTGTGTTTTTGGTTCCGGTTGATCTAACTAATGCAGCCTAAACCCTCAGAAGATTTATATTATGGAAGAGTAGTGTATGCAAGATTAAAAAGATGCGTCTTTAGTCTAGATTTAAACTGACAGAGTGTGTCTGCCTCCCGGACAGTGCAGGGAAGACTATTCCAAAGTTTAGGCGCTAGATAGGAAAAGGATCTACCACCTGCACTTGATTTTGAAATTCTAGGTATTACCAACTGACAGGACGCCTGAGAGCGTAATGCACGTGAAGGACTGTAATACAAAAGGAGTTCATTCAAGTACTGAGGAGCTAAACCATGTAAGGCTTTATAGGTAATAAGCAAGATTTTAAAGTTAACGCGATGCTTTATAGGTAACCAGTGCAAGGTTGACAGAACCGGGCTAATATGTTCATACTTTTTTGTACGTGTAAGAACTCGAGCTGCCGCGTTTTGGACCAATTGGAGTTTTTGTAATAAGCCTGCAGGGCAACCACCTAACAGTGCATTACAGTAATCTAGTCTTGATGTCATGAATGCATGAATTAACTTCTCTGCATCTGAGATTGACAGCATATGACGTAGTTTAGATATATTCTTAAAATGGAAAAACGCAATTTTACAGGTGTTGGCGACGTGGCTCTCAAATGACAGATTACTATCGAATAGAACGCCAAGATTCTTTGCTGACGACGAGGGTTTTATGGAACATCCGTCAATAGTTAAACAGTATTCTTGGTTGTTACTTATAGCAGTTTTCGGTCCAATAAGTAACACTTCCGTTTTGTCCGAGTTCAGTAATAAAAAGTTGTTACTCATCCAGTTTTTTATATCGACTATGCATTCCATTATTCGATGGAACTGCTGTGTTTCATGAGGCTTCGAGGAAATATAAAGTTGAGTATCATCAGCATAACAATGAAAGCTAACTCCGTGTCGCTTTATTATATCTCCTAGAGGTAGCATGTATAATGCGAAGAGCAGAGGCCCTAAGACTGAGCCCTTAAACTCAGAACAGCCAGATGACGTATTTAAAGCAAATAACAGGATTCTGCGTCCGCATCTAGTTATATGGACTCAATGCGGTGCGCTATTGATTATTGTCACACACAAACACGATTCATTAAAACACGCAACTCTGTCTAATGTACCTGTTCTGAGCACAGACCAATTTTTTCGTAGCACTGTTATTATTATTATTTTTCAAGTTACTTGTCCGGTCGGGCAAGTAAAATTCTCTCTCAGTGGCCCATACAAAACATTCACTTGTCCCGGACAAGTGTTAATGTCGAGCCCTGCCTGATATCAGCCGATCACCATTTTAAAGTATACTAAAATGCATTTTTCTGTTTAACATAATTCAACTTTGAATTCACTTTCCCAGATGGTGTGCAGGTAGATGAGTATACTGAAATGTTCAACGCTCATCTGCGTCTGTGCGTGAAGAAGCAGACATTACCGGTTGCAGCGGATATTCTTGAGTTTATGTTTGCACAGGGTGTGGTTCCTGAAACCGCTCAGCTACAGAACCTCATCCACAAACTGGGCAAGCAGAACAACTGGAACTGCGCCAGAACTCTCTTCAATCGTGAGTCTTACAGCTTTTGTGATTTTCATTTCCTGAGGATTTTTTTATTCTGATGACATTATTAAAAATGTCTTTTATATTTCTTACAATCAACCTCAGTTTTTAGAACTTTTAGAACTAAAAATCTTTTTTTTAATGAATATCAAAGCGTGTTTTATATAAAAGTGCACATTTGCTCTACATATCCAGTGTGCTGTTTGTGTTTTCTGTTCCAGGTGCTCGGTCAGCTGGCTATTACTCTGCGGTGGTGTGCGAACAAGACTCTTTGTTTCTGCCTTGTAGTCTCACTGAGATTGAGATGACGCTGGCCTTCGAAATGTTCATCACATCCATTAAAGCACACCTTCAGGCCCCCACTGGATCCTCCCAGCCCATAAGCATCACACTCAGACGGTGAGTTAAACATTAATGGATTTGTGAACTGGTCTGAACCGCACTGTCAAAGTGGTTGCCAGTATATCAAAAATTTTCATTTTAGGCAGGGCGAAGTCGAGGATGTAACCGAGAGCATGTACCTGGCAGCTGGCTGTCGACTCCTCTCCGCTGCGCTCATACCAAACCCCAAACTGAGCATCCGCTACACAGCTGTCAATCAAACACAGGAGCAGTTGTTTATTCTGGATCGTGGCTCTGCCCACAAATGGCTTTCTCAAAACGAGCAGTGGGCACTAGAGATGTGGGTAAGTTAACAAGAGCACATGCTTGTGAACAGACACAAGAGTCTCAGACTCAGATTAAGGCAAATTCTGTTCATTTGAATATGTTTGCACATTATTATTTGTTTTGTATGTTTTTGTTCATCTTGTTTGCATTTTCTCTTTATATATTTCTCTGGTAAAGACTTTGTTAAAAGTGTGTTTTGAGAATTTTTGTTGTTTCAGGGTCCTTCAAATTTAAAAGACTAAAAAAGATCCAAAGATCATCAACTTTTGTCGCATGAGACAACAAACTTTGTTCTTGTGGTATAAAAATGCTAATTAATAAAATGCATAAATAACGGCCACAAATGCTTTGTAAAGATGTTTTCTTAAATACTTTGTGCCGCATCTGTAAATATTTCCTTTTTTTTGTGCGGTGTCATTTTTGTGGAAGTACCAAGTTAGTGTAACTGTTACCAATTTTCATGCAAAAACAGTGTGAAACTTTCTGTTACTAACATGTGAAAATTCTTCAGCGCAGTGGTTCTCAAAGCACTTAAATAAATGTCATAATTCGATAGTGGTTTGTCTGGGTTGTCAAGTGATGTAGACATTTCAGTTTGTTCTGTTTAAAAAAATAAATAGAAAATTATTCGAACTGATGATCTGATGTCAGTTGCTTTTATGATGTGCGAGTGTAAATTTTGTCATGTCTGTTCTGTTTCTTTGTTTTAATATACATTTAGTAAATAAAGGTAAAAAAAAGTTGTTTGAATATTGCAACCCTTACCCCTCTTAAACCAGAGTTTACAAAGTGATGTGTAGCATTAGTGTAGTAGTCCAGTGCTTGGGTTTGTGCCAGAGTGAACATCAAGATAAGCTAAAAAAAAAAAAGGTAATATGAGGCAAAATACATTATGCGTGAATATTAAAATGAATAACTGTTCGACATGCACGATCTCTACTTACTCTGGTATGTAGACAATTGCAATTTCCATGTCTTTATGTATAAAAATGGCACTTAAATACAAGACTTTTAGATGAAGATTTCAATTCAGTATCATTAATTTGACATTTTTAAAGTCACCAAAATGGTGAACTGGACTGACTTGCCAATATACATTTCCTCAAAAAACACTACTGATGATTTGCATTATACCTGTCAAAAAAAAGCAACATGGCGGCAGAAAGCGCTTGAGAGCGAGGCACACTTTCCACTCTGCATACAGTGGATTTACTAATGTGCTTTAATGTGTAAATGACTTAAGTTTAAATTGATAAAAAGATAAATGTACCAATAAACAAACAAATTAATCTGTAAACGAATGAATAAATGAATGAAACTCGGGTCTAACTTTATTGGGTCTGTCAGACTCAATGTGATTCAGGTCGGGTAAAGATCTTTGGACCCGAGAAGACCTCTCAATACAACATTACATATTGCAGACCAAGAGACTTTACATACTTGGTAGGAATGAAAGAGCTATGGTTTCTAATAAACATCATTGTGGCCAGGGTGGTTCTTATCTCTATACGGTACCTTGTGCAACTCTTAAACTCAGAGGTAAAAACCATTTAAACCCTTTTAAAGAGAACTTATTTTTTGTTGCTGAAGAACAACCCATGCGAGTTTCTTTTTACAGAAAACATTGTGTTGAAAGGTACGGCCCAACAGTCTTTTGGCTTAATGCTGCTTTTTGTTCTGTTGTACGAAAAAGAAGATATTTTGAAGATTGTACAGAAAACAGTTCTGGGGCACTTTTGACTACCATTGTCATTTTTCCTACTATGTTAGTCAATGGGGTCCAAGAACTGTTTGGTTGCAAGCATCCAAATATCTTTCACTGTGTTTATCAGAGCAAAGAAATTCATACAAGTTTGGAACAACTAGAGAGTGGGTAATTAGTGACAGAATTTTCATTTTTGCGTGAACTATCCCTTTAATTTCTGTTACGCTGCAAAAAAAATCTTGATATTTTAAAATGCATCGACTTGAGATGACTTTTCTGACAAAAAAAATTGTTGAAGATCTAATTTCTAACATCTAATTTTTCAGAAATCTGCCAATAAACTTGAATAAACTCCATTACGTTTAAACTTGTATATGTAGGCTATTTTTCTTAGCCCACTAGCAGATATTTTTCTTGTTTTAAGCTTAAATTGTAAACATTTTATATATTTATTTTTGTTTAATTTTTAAACATAACATAATGTCTAAATATAATTTTTGCCATGTATTTTTAATAAGCCAAAAATCCTATGATTTTTGCAGTAGTTCCTGCCTCCACTGAAATATCAATAAATGCTAATGTAAGCGAATTATAAAATCATCTGTTTATTTTGACATTTCTTTAGGGTTGCAAAAATAAATTCCGTACAGGCTGGAGCAACAAATCCAGCCTGTAGAACTACAATATGTTAATGTACTCTTAAAAGTAGCCGACCGTAGGGCCTATTTGAGGTTGAGGTGTAATCTCCGAAGGTAAATCTAAATGAGAGTGTTATGCATATATTTTTGAGAGGACATGAATCATGCTTCCTTTTCGTGTGTGTCTTAGACACATCAGCAGTGGTTCAATCTGAACGGGTCCGTGTGGCACATCCAGTGTAAATTGAGTTTATAAATCTGGGTCTCGCACAGAACGCCATTGATGGGAACCGGCAGGCTGACCTGACCAAGGGCTCTTGTGCTCAAACAGATACTGAAAACAATCCTTGGTGGAGATTGGATCTGATTCAGAGTTATGCAATCGTTATATAGGCCTACCAATCGTGCAGACTGCTGCTCTGAACAGCTGAATGGAGCTGTGGTTCACATCGAAGATACACTGGAGTCTGAGGGCCGTGCAAACAGTGTAAGGATTAATAATAGATCAATATGATCATATTTTTCATTTTAAGGTGATACTTAAACTTCTTCTGGCACTTTTATTCAGGTGTGTTAAAGTGTCCTCCATCCCTGCTGGAGGGTAGAAGATCTTGAAGTGTGGCAGCGTTCTAGGGCCGTTATGTGACCGTGTCCCTTCCAGGAGAAAACCTAACTCTGGAATTGTGTGTTGAGGTATTTGGGACAACAGTGGAATAAAAACCATCAAGTGCACGTTTTAGCATAATTATATGAAAATGATCATAAGCCAAACCAGATAACAAATCCTGCATACTCCCCTTCTTGTTACCTGCAGCTCTTAATAGTAGGCCTATTTATAGTATGATAAAATGTGATGTTGTCATTTGTCATGCTCAGTGTAACATGAAATATTAATACATGTGTTCTTATTTGCATCTGCCTTATTTCTTTCTTTCTCTAAAAAGCTATTTTTATTTCAGCCACATGATGTCACTATTGCTTAAACTTCGCGTTTGAAGAACTATGAAAAGGCCTTCAGGATGTGACTCTTACAATAAGGAAAAACTTCAACCTTTCTCTGAGAATTAAGCTCAGCTGGGAAATAAAGTGTCTTTGTTGATCTACGTCCAAAGCTAATATGATCCTTCATTGTAACATTACTGAGTCCAGACATTAGCCTATCAAAAGTGATTAAATATTAACTGTGCAAGATATACATGTGGGATCATTGTTAAGACATTGCACTGGTATTGTAAACAGGATTCAGCCTGTTCCTTATCCGCAGTGAATTGAGAATGACAACGTTTCATCATATTAATTGAATCTGGAGCATCTGTATGCTTTGAAACAAGGTTGTCTTCCTGATTGACCATCTGTGCTTTATTCTCCGAAGCGCTTGTACAGATTTCTTAGATTTGTCAAGTTGCTGTTGTATAGACAGGCATTACTAATGTGAATAAGAGAGATTATTCTAGTGTAACTGACAAGCAAGGAGCAAAATAGAAAGCACAACATAATATTATTAAATCTTTGCACCACTGACATTAATGAACGTAGTATTTAATAATCACAATAGTTGCTAGATCTAAGTATCGAGTCAGTGTACTGTTGCAAACGTACTCACAAGAAACATTATCAGTGCCACATACACAAATAATCAGGACTTCCTGACCTCAGTGTAAAAGGAAATATCACACAGTAAATCGCACAGGAACACATTGAGCAGATGAGAGCTCCATATGTGCAATTCTGCAGATTACTAAAAGAGTAATTGAGTTTCTCTTCTTACTGTCATTATGTGACTAGGTCAGTTCGCACTCTGTGGAGCTGAAATGAGCTGATGAAGTGTGCATAATGTATAGAGAAAGAAGCTGTCTTCAAACTGCCTCTGACATAACAAGCTGTTACTGCAAGGATTCATCTGCATAAGCCTTCTGTGCACAAAGCACCTGCAAAATTGCAGCTATTTAACAGCTATTTTCTAATTGGGTTAGAAAGACTTGCTGAAGATTCAATGAGAAAATCTATAATTGCTGTGACATTACCACTTGAACCCTAGGAATTATTAGCCTATATGGAAGAAGCCTCAGGTCTATAGGGGAGTTGTTGCATTTTTAATGCATTTGCTTTGAACTAGCCAATGGCTGAAATAACAGGTCGTCTATGAATCAAAAATAGCTAGGTGAAGAATAAAACACCATTTCCAAAGAAGACCTATCATCCTATTTCATCTGTTTCTCCAAATACATAAAACTGCCCTTAACCCCCCAAGGACGCATTGCCCAGTCATCCGTTTTTTTGTTTTGACCATTCTGAAAGCTCCAGTGCCTTAGGCTACAGCAATTCGCTAAATGCCTCAAGCTTCACTTATTTTCTCAATTTCATTTTTTTCAAGCGATCTCTGACATTTACACTAGCCTGTGGATACACTTCCTGCAGGATCCAGTATGTATTTATATATATTTAGTATATTCAAATCTTTTTAAACTGATTAACAATATTGCCAAGCAATGCTTGTTTAGTATTTAGGACTCAACAATAAGATTGACCTGTGACACAAGGTTTGTGTTGTGTATGTGGGGTTTTGTGCCTTGCCAGCGTAAATATTTTGTTTCCTGCGTGCATTGAATATTTCTTCTGATTGACATGTCACAAAGGCAACTTTGTCTGACTGTCTGACTTAAATAGGGATTTAAATGATTAACATGTGAGAATGGTTTACAACAGTCTTGTAAGAGGCAACTGGTGTGAGTGGAAATTTTTAAACAAATCCAGCCAAAAATGTACATAATTTTGCAATATATATATATATATTATATATAAATGTTTAGCTCTAAGTATAAAAATTACAAATTCTTTTTTTTATCAGAACACTTTTTAAATATTATTAAAACATTTCTAAAAAAAAAAAAAGCATCACTTTTTTGTGGCAAGGAAGAAAAAAATCTGAAAATGCATAACTGCGTAAAACATCCTAAAGCCCTGTTTTAACTAATGTATTACCATAAACTCTCTCAACTCAACTCAACTTTATTTATATAGCGCTTTTACAATTTTCATTGTTACAAAGCAGCTGTACATGAGACATATTGACTATAAGCAAAACAATCAAAGTTGTACCTGCAAAAACAAGAAAAGGTTGAAAACACAGAAGACAGACACACCCACACACAAAACACTCCACACACACAACACGCACCAACACACACAGACACAGAGACACACACACACACACACGGATGCGCACGCACGCACGCACGCACACACAACACACACACACACACACACGTACGTACACAGACAAGTACGCACACACACACACGCTCAGTGAGAGCACACATTTAGGATAAAGGAGAGAGAAGCACAGGTCAAATATAACAGATAATAAATTCCTATATGCAATATTAATTAAGTAAAACTTTAAGATTCTAAAGCAGCCCCCCCGGTCAGGCAGATAGTGCAAAAACAGTATGCAAACGGTGGCGAGGAACCCAAAACTCTAATCGAGAAAAAAAACCTCAGGAGAACCCAGGCCCAACCAGGGGATTCCAGTTCCCCTCTGGCAAAAGCTGCTGCCTCTGCACAAGCTCCAGAGAACTTGCACAACAAGGCTAAATAAAATAAATAAACTTAATAATAAAATAAATTATAGTTTAAGATTATCATTAATAATCTAATAGCATTTGAAGTTTTGTGGTGAAGACATGTCAAGAGACCGCGTCCTTCTTTATCCAGCTCTATCATCTCAGCTCTTGTCAGGTCCCCACTTCCCATTCTCCGCTCTACCATCAGGTCAGGCCATGAACTGCATCCTGCTCGCTGTGGTAACCTTGGAACAATGAGACAAGACTGGCTGAGAGTAGAGTACTGTTCTGTACTCTTTGATGCAACAAGTACATCAGTTGTGTTTTTGGTTCCGGTTGATCTAACTAATGCAGCCTAAACCCTCTGAAGATTTATATTATGGAAGAGTAGTGTATGCAAGATTAAAAAGATGCGTCTTTAGTCTAGATTTAAACTGACAGAGTGTGTCTGCCTCCCGGACAGTGCAGGGAAGACTATTCCAAAGTTTAGGCGCTAGATAGGAAAAGGATCTACCACCTGCACTTGATTTTGAAATTCTAGGTATTACCAACTGACAGGACGCCTGAGAGCGTAATGCACGTGAAGGACTGTAATACAAAAGGAGTTCATTCAAGTACTGAGGAGCTAAACCATGTAAGGCTTTATAGGTAATAAGCAAGATTTTAAAGTTAACGCGATGCTTTATAGGTAACCAGTGCAAGGTTGACAGAACCGGGCTAATATGTTCATACTTTTTTGTACGTGTAAGAACTCGAGCTGCCGCGTTTTGGACCAATTGGAGTTTTTGTAATAAGCCTGCAGGGCAACCACCTAACAGTGCATTACAGTAATCTAGTCTTGATGTCATGAATGCATGAATTAACTTCTCTGCATCTGAGATTGACAGCATATGACGTAGTTTAGATATATTCTTAAGATGGAAAAACGCAATTTTACAGGTGTTGGCGACGTGGCTCTCAAATGACAGATTACTATCGAATAGAACGCCAAGATTCTTTGCTGACGACGAGGGTTTTATGGAACATCCGTCAATAGTTAAACAGTATTCTTGGTTGTTACTTATAGCAGTTTTCGGTCCAATAAGTAACACTTCCGTTTTGTCCGAGTTCAGTAATAAAAAGTTGTTACTCATCCAGTTTTTTATATCGACTATGCATTCCATTATTCGATGGAACTGCTGTGTTTCATGAGGCTTCGAGGAAATATAAAGTTGAGTATCATCAGCATAACAGTGAAAGCTAACTCCGTGTCGCTTTATTATATCTCCTAGAGGTAGCATGTATAATGCGAAGAGCAGAGGCCCTAAGACTGAGCCCTGTGGTACACCGTACTGGACTTGCGATTTGCGTGACACCTCATTGTTTATTGCTACAAATTGAAAACGGTCGGATAAATAAGATTTAAACCATTTCAAAGCTATTCCCTTAATGCCGACATAATTTTCGAGTCTATGTAGGAGTGTGCTGTGGTCAATGGTATCGAATGCAGCACTAAGGTCTAGCAGCACCAATAACGAGATACAACCTCGGTCAGACGCCAATAGCAGATCATTTGTAACTCTGATCAAAGCAGTCTCTGTACTGTGACATGCTCTAAATCCAGACTGGAATTCTTCATTGATGTCATTCCTTTGGAGGAAGGAGCATAATTGAGTTGAAACTACTTTTTCCAGAACTTTAGATATGAAAGGTAGATTCGATATAGGCCTGTAGTTCCCTAGTTCTCTAGGGTCGAGTTGGGGTTTTTTGACAAGGGGCCTTATAACAGCCACCTTATATGCTTTAGGCACATGTCCTAATGTCAGAGATGAGTTAATAATACCAAGAAGAGGATCTATAATTTCTGGGAGCATCTCTTTCAGTAGATTTGTAGGTATAGGGTCTAGTATGCATGTTGTTGATTTAGATGATCTAATAATTTTAGACAGCTCATCTTGATCTACGGTATAAAATAATTGCATTTTCTCCTTAAGGGCGCTGTAGTTAGTTAAACATCATGCTGGTGGACCAGCTTCACCAGGACCAAACCAGCAGGGAATTATGTTAGCCTAATCTACTCTGAAACATCCATTGAGATCAAGTGTAAACGTGCTTAAAGAGGATAAAATAAGACACCTCAAAAAAGTTTATATTCAATGACCTGCTCGATACAGTGAAATCTGCTTTGCAAATGGGTTCCAGCGGTTGTTTGCTGTGACTCTCATCCCCACGGCAGTAACACAAACTTAGGAAAACAGCCCCAGGGTTGAAAATAATTCCTGCAGATAATTCAGCGACTTCCCAACTCACCAGTCACGGCAACAGCGCTTGTGCAAAGGTGGCACTGAGGTTGTTTTCTCTTCTGTAACTTTGTGACACCTTTTCTAAAACACTTAACACTTGCTGTTACTTCGGTTATGTGGGGACTATGTTAGGTCCTTCAAATTGTTTCAAATCCTGGTGCTCAGCATTTTGTTAAAAGTGGACTTCGGGTGATGTAGGAATGTTTGTGAGGTATAAGCAATTGTTTATGTATAAGGGAGAGCAGGCTTAGTTTTCACATACGGACGTCACAAGAGCCATAGCTTCAAACTTGAAAATTTTGAATTATTATTTATTTTCTTTTGTTTTTCAGTACTTTAGTTGGCTCCCTCATGACTTTTATTTTGAAGTGGGTATTTTCTGGTCTTAGGGTTTTCCTTGTTCAGTGGTTTTCCTCCAATTGTGTAAAGGTGTTTGTGGCTGGGTTCCAGAAGAGGGTGGGGTCTGGTAGGAATACGTATCGTAAATTGAAATTCAAAATAAAACAAACATAAAAGGAATAAATACAACATGATTATAATACCACTCAAAATGAATTTTATGATATAAAACAATGACAAAAATTACAATTACAACTAATATGGGCACGAGAGCCGATACAAAAAAATGAGTTGATCATTTCTTTGGCGTCTTTGGAGCATTATGTTACCATTATTAAGTTAGTGATAAAAATAGAAAAAATGTATGAACAGAAAGAATAAATTGAAAAATTAGTCGAGGCAGATCACCCAAGACTTCCAATATGGAGAGCAGAGCAGAGCAGTGTTGGCTTGCTCACCGGGAGACTGCATTCATTTATTAATTAATTAATTTATTCATTTATTTATTAGATATTATTTATTATAATGATCTTGCTTGGTCTATAAACACCATGCACTGTGCTGTGTTTTACCTTTCTGTGTTTTTCTTATTTTCTTCTGTAAAGCTGCTTTGGAACAATGCACATTGTGAAAAGCGCTATATAAATAAAATTGAATTGAATTGAATGGTTGCAACTAACTCTTAAAATTATTATTATTTAATTGGTTTTAGCGCAAAAAAGTGTTTTTGAAGTATGAAGTGATAGTTCACCCAAAAATGAAAATTCTGTCATCATTTACTCACCATCAAGTTGTTCCAGTCCTGTATTACTTTACTGCGCTGAATACCAAGGAAGATATTTGGAAGAATGTTAGCAATTTTCAGTTCTGGGACATCATTGACTTACCATAGTAGGAACATTTGAAGTGGTAGTCAAATTCCCCCAGAGCTGTTTGCTTTCCTAAATTAAAAATATCTCATTTTGTTTTCAACAGAACAAAATTAAAATTTTGAAGAAAAAAATGTCTACTATGGTAGTGAATGATGTCCCAGAACTGAAAATTGCCAACATTCTTCCAAATATCTTTCTTTGTGTTAAACAGAACAGAGACGTTTATACAGGTTTGGAACAACTTGAGGGTGAGTAAATGAAGACAAAATTTTCTTTTTGGGGTGAACTATCCCTTTAACTATTCCCACATCTGACAAGGCATAAGCCCTTGTGTTCCACTTGTCTGTTTGTCAGATTTGATCTATTGAGGGCCGTATTACAATAGATCCCAAATAGAAAAACTCACTTGATTGGGCATTTGCTGTACCTCGTTTTTCAAATCCACAGAGCTGCAGATATCCAAACACAATCCACGTTCTCTTTTAAATTGTCCAACTAGTGGCGGTGTGACACTGCAGTTACACTAATGAGGTGTCAGTATCTCACCAGCAGTCCAAACACTCAGCTCAACAGTATTGTATGTTCTGTAGCACACAGTGATATGCACAACAAGCAAGCCTACTCTACTTTGTAAAGGACATTTCTGCTGTATTTCCATTTCTGCATTAGACACATGTACGGCATACATATTAGGACATCGTCAGACCTCAGCGTCAGTACTCGGGTATCAGATTAAACGGCATCGCGCCTCAGACAAAAAGGCATCAGTTCTCAACAAAACAGCGTCGGGGCTAAGGTCTCGACCAATCAGGCAACAGGCAAAACGGCCTCAGACTAAAAAGCATCAGCTCTCGCGCAACAAGGCATCAGGCGAAACGGCCTCAGACTGAAAAGCATCAGATGACTCTAGAAGTGGCCACGCCCCCCCTCCCGCATGACGTCAATGCCGCAAACCCTTTTTGAGCAGCACTTTTACGGCAGACAGACAGGTACACGCGAAAGGTAGGATGTCCACGAGTTTTTAATAGTTTTAATCGTTACACTTTATATATATATAATACATAATACATAATACATAAAGTGTAACGATTAAAACTATTAAAAACTCGTGGACATCCTACCTTTCGCGTGTACCTGTCTGTCTGCCGTAAAAGTGCTGCTCAAAAAGGGTTTGCGGCATTGACGTCATGCGGGAGGGGGGGCGTGGCCACTTCTAGAGTCATCTGATGCCTTTCAGTCTGAGGCCGTTTCGCCTGATGCCTTGTTGCGCGAGAGCTGATGCTTTTTAGTCTGAGGCCGTTTTGCCTGTTGCCTGATTGGTCGAGACCTTAACCCCGACGCTGTTTTGTTGAGAACTGATGCCTTTTTGTCTGAGGCGCGATGCCGTTTAATCTGATACCCGAGTACTGACGCTGAGGTCTGACGATGTCCTAATATGTATGCCGTACACATGCATGTACATGAGTTAAACATGTTATCAATCCATGCATTCCCTGAGAATCGAACCAATGATCCCTGCATTGCCAAAGCATACGGTGTTCCCGTAGCTCACGTCCTTCAGGCATTACTCTAGTCTGTGTAATGACTTGCGCTATGACTTATGCCCGTGAAAAAAGACATCAAATATTTACAAAGAGTGACATTAATAATGCATCAGGTTAAACAACCATGAATCTCTCCCTATTGTTGTTCAGTGAGAAATCCTTGCAAGAACGATTTACGAATGTTTACGCTTTCTCCTCTGGAGGTTCTGCACAGCTGTATCAACGCTGATCTGTATCAAGCCCTGTAAAATTCTTTGAAATGCTCCTGCAATATGGTATGACGTCAAACTCATCAATACTCAACAGTAGTCGGCTGCTAAAAAAACTGGAGTGGGTGGATACATTTCTGGCTTCTTCAAAACTGAATATTCATATAAAAGCAATCCGGTGAATATTAACAGTAATACACACAATTCGTGCAGGTGCTTCACCCCCCGTATAGTCCTATAATTGTCCCACTGTCTTAATTGGGCAACAATGGAGTTGTAGGTGAAGAGGTGATGTTTCAACATTTGAAATGCAAATACGGCTCTCCCTCTGGGCTCTACAGAAGTTCTGAATGAAGAGTCTAATTGGAGCCTGAGGGACACATGGCATCACCAACTCTCTCGCTGTGACACGTCAAACATGAGATTTATGAATAAATTACCGTGAGGGTGTTTCTCAAAGGTTCCGTGAATTTGGTGCTCGTGTCTGTCTTTTGATTTGAAGAGAACGAAGAACTTATGTTTGAAGATTTGATAAGCTCAAGCAATTGTACATTAAATCTACATTAACTCAACACGCTTTGAGTCTCAGTCTCACTTGTTTTGGACGTCACAACAGTTTTGTGGGTGAACGTCTGCTATACAATATTAATGATGACTGAGTGGCCTGTTAATGGCCGAAACAGAGAGCCATACTTTAACACACAACCTGAACACGTCCTTTTCCTGTTCCACTCTTGGTAAGTGATGTTTAAATGACCGTTTGCGGGATAGAGGAGGAGTGCTGGTGATATCCCAGAAGCCCTTAGTAATAAAACTCTTTCATCTTCCACACAGACGTCAAGAATCTGAACCGATTGTCTCCTACACATGAATATTCTAATATTCACATTATTAATGTTTCCCACTTCAGAGTTTTCGAGGGCTCACCCCGTGAAGTCTTTTCCTCTCGTGGTCTCAGAGACATTATAAATATGTAAAGTTGATGTAAAGTGACACGTTAAAGTGCAAATACAAACTTTTATTTCTCTCTCTCCTTTTCTCTTTCTATTCTTCTTTTTCTTCTTTGTGTGGCAGAGCTGTCTTAGATGTTTGTGACAGTCGGATGTCGGACAAAGATGAAGGACACAACGTGGGCGATGCGCAGACATTCTGCTTCCAAAAAATTGAAGCCTTTCTGGACCAGAGATGGTAAGGAATACATAAAAACCTTCTAAGAACACAAACCTTCATCTATTCATCCGCCTGCTCACGCACTACAAAACCCGAGAGCTTTCAGTGTGATAGATACCGCTTTCAGACGCGGCCCTTAAAACAACAAGTGCACGTGACCACCTCTGTACAGTATTAAATTAAATGCACACGCTAAGAAATCTAGAAAAAGGCAACATATAAAACATAAAAAGATTAGCGACCTTTGGGACAGTTGACAGCACTGGTCAGTGTATCGTTTATAATTTGCATTTTTGTATTTAAATATTCGCAAGAAAAAAAGAGAAATCAATACGGTTTGCGCGGGGTGTTTGAGGTATGCGTGCGACCACAAAGCGCTCAGACAACGTGCATAATATTGAGTTCTCTTTCGCGTCGTCTTATTCAGTCTTGAACAGACATATCCACCCAAAATTGTATCGAAATGCCCACATTAGCAAGTATCCTTGTAAAAGTAAAAAAAAAGTGTTTTTAAAATCTTAAGTGTACGCAAACATTTGGGATAAAACACACGGTATCACCCGTGCATTAGCTCTTAAAGGGACAGCAGCTTAATAAACGTGTTTTTAAAGGGATACTTCACCCAAAAATGTAAATTCTGTCATCATTTACTCACCTTCGAGTTGTTCCAAATCTTTATACATTTCTTTGTTCTGATGAACACCGAGAAAGATATTTGGAAGAATGCTTATAACCAGACAGTCAGATTTGGAACGCCCCTTTGACTCCCATAGTAGGAAAAATTGCTTTTATCATTTTTTTTGTTCTGTTGAACACAAAAGAAGACATTTCGAATAATGTAGGACAGCAAACAGTTCTGGGGCACTTTTGACTACCATTGTATTTTTTTCTACTATTTGGAACAACTCGAAGGTAAGTAAATGATGACAGAATTTTCATTTTCGGGTGAAGTATCCCTTTAATGTTCATTAAGCAACAAAATACGAACACAAAAAACACTCACTGCTCCTGACTGACATGTGTTTTTATCTACAAAGCTAATATGTGGTTATTGTTTTTTATATTTCAAAATTTAAGTTAAAAGCGTTAACTTTGCAACAGATGTACAAACACATTGTTCTGTTTGTAAATACTATAATGTCACCATGTACTCTCCTGTGAATGACGTGCCATGCGTGTCTTCCTGTTTCCTGTGTGCATAATGATTATTCAGCGAGTCTCTGTGTGGTTCAGGTAATGAACAACTTCAAATGTTGACTTTACCTGATTTACAACATTATGCGAACATGACAACATCTTCAACCCACAAATCAATACTGTCCTATGACATTAACTGTAGTCAGAGTCCGGATATGCTCAGAATGCGATTACCCGATGTCAATTAATCCGGGCACATGTATTGATCAGACAATTTATACCTTTGCTTTTCTGATCGCTAATCTAATTTGTTGACGTAGAAAAGGTGGACAGTGATGGTGGCAACAGAAAAGAGGACATTCCGCTGAAAACGCTGCGAGACTGAAAGATTAGGGGAATTTCAATCGCTCCAGGCATGGCTTGATTAAATATGTGTCGTGAGGGTACAGGTGCACATTAAGAAGGCAAGAGACAAGCCATCTGCTGCTACTGCAAGACATGCCAGAGATGAAATATTCATAAGAACACAAACACACACACAGACATAGAAACACTCATGCAGTTTAATATGGGCAGACACTCGTTGAAAGTCTCACATGCACTAGCACACAACTTTTCACAATTTTAACTTGATAGATAGATAGATAGATAGATAGATAGATAGATAGATAGATAGATAGATAGATAGATAGATAGATAGATAGATAGATAGATAGATAGATAGAACATATACAGTACAAGTCAATGTAACATATGGAAAAGCTTACAGTATCACTTTCATAATGTCCATTTTATGCAAATGCCTGCAAAACCACCCACAAAATAGATGTAATTCCCCAAGGGACACCAAACCTCCCTCCCTAGATGCTAAACTCTACAGTAAGAGCACCATTAGTGGACCTAGACAGGCAAACCCCAGTCAATCTACTGCAATCTACTGAAACCCAACAAAGTACATTGTGTAATGAGAGCCAGAGAAGATTCTAAAAACCAGTCATGCACAAAAATGAAACATTACCCAGTGGATTTAAGAGCAGATGCATTATTAGATAACATTTTTATTTTCATTTCAAGATGTAGATTTTTGTTGTGCATTTATGCATGCATTTCCTAGTATAGAGAGCTGTGATGGCTTCCTGTCCCGTGTCCATAACAACGGTTACTTTGAAATTATGTTATTCTGAAAAGTTACTTGAGCAATATGTGGACCATATTGACTTAAAAGTACTCTAGGTTTTTTGTGGCACAGTGCATATGACAAAACCAAACCCTTCGAGTTTAGATTGATCTCCAAAGACCCATTATTATAAAAAAACACACTTTAGAAACACAAGCATCAAGTAACATTTTACATAGCTCAGTAAAATGAATGTATAAGATGTTACCTTTCTAAAAAGTGTTGCCTCCATCATTTTTAGTAAACATGCATCCTTCAGCTCATTAGGGCCCCCTGCTGGTTTGGTGCTTTGGTAGACTCTTGTAATGGATGTAACTAAGTCCCACAAAAAAAGTATGTAGCTGTTGGTAACAAGACTTGTGGTCCTTAAAAGTATGTATTTTGTACATTTGTTTTATATTTGACCAACTTTCAACACAACAATTATTACTTATTTAAAATAGCAAAGCAAGGTTAAGTGATCATGAGGTCTTCGCATACACTGAGCATGTAGGACCCAGCACACAGCATTGTTTTGGATGTCCGGTAAGTTCCGTTTTAAAATATAAATCATAAAGGCTGTCCAATCACGTTGAGACTTTACACATAAGCTGATAGGTTCGGTATCTTTAGGTTCGCTGTTAAAATGCCTGTCTGAACGCTAAGCGAACCAGGACTATATTTATTTTTTGGTCCGGACCAAAAGAACCAAAAGAACCGAACTACAAATATGAACGCACCCTTATATTGCTCATTACATCTTTTTTTGGGGGGGGGTGTGCTCCCACACAGATGGTGACATGGTGACATGGTGACATTGAGGCTGCATAGGAGTGCATGGCTTTTTTTACACTGTTTGTAATTATAAGTTTGTTTCTGAGAGGTTTTTGCTTTGTGTTGAAAGCAGCTGGCAGCTTCTCAAGGTCTGACTAGTTAAATTTATACAAACATTCGCTGTTCGACAAATTTTGATTACTAACTTTCTTAACCTTAACCTACAGTACATAAATACACATATGCAGAGAAGAGGAATGATGTCCAGAGAACTTATTTAAATGTATTTACAGTTAACTTCAATATAGCTTAGTAATATTAACATTCAATATTTTTCAATATTATTTTATACACATAATAAAGCTATGGGACTTATTTTAAAGAAACAACACAAACACGATACAAGCTAAATATCTCCAAATAGCTTCACTGTCAAAAAATCCAACTTGCAAAATGTTCTTGAATATAGTCTTTAAGTCAAAGTGACTTGAACATAGAATTTTTGAACATAGGCTTAATTTATGCTGCAATATCATTGTTACTGTTAGTTATCTGTTGTATTTAGAGTGTTTTTAAATGAATGATGGTTTTTTATTGTTACCATGGTTAAATATATTTTATATTTGATGCAATGTCATATAGATTTATGCAGATTTTAGATGTTGCTCATTGTCTAAATTATTTTTGACTGCTTTTTAAACAACCATCCATGAGACTTTTATTTTGTTTACTACATTTACTGTATTTTTAATTGTATTGTATTCCACACTGATCAGCATCAACCATGTCTTTTGCCCATATATCCAATCCAGCTCAGTCACAGGCTGTCTAGTAGAGCGAGCAATCCCAGATGTGCATAATGTTTTACATTCAGCCTGTTTAATCTACATTTTAATGACTTAATAAATAAAGAGAAGTGAGTTTGAGGATGATATTGATAAATAATGAGCAGCAAATAATGTTACAAGGGAGCAATGTTTTCAATCATATCATACAAACAATTAATTGGTTGTCTAAGTAATACACAGGTAATCCAGTGTGTGATAATGACAGTCATTCATAATCAGCCAGGCCTTGCATTAAACACACTATTTAAACACCAAGGGGCCAATTATCAAGAGTAAGGGCCCTATCACTTGTGTCAACAATGTAAAATCGGTTTTAACATTGACATTTATGTTGCCAAGTTGTCATGAATAATTTAATCTTTTTACAGAATATTGTTTACTAGGGAATGAGCGAAAGAAGATGTGGGAATGTGAGTTTTAGAACAAAGAGACATGTTAAATATATACAGTATGTGGCAGTATACATGCAATATATATATATATATATAATATATATATATATATATATATGACACAGATTTATCATTGAAACGTTTGGCCTCTGGACAAATGGGCTGAGGGAAGTCAGACACAAAACGATAAATGTGTGATTTCACTCATATCTTTGGTGGACAGCTGCATACCACTAAAAGTGCAAGGTACTTGTCTATATGAGAAAACATCTCTACATTGCATGATAAAGTGCCGAATGTGCACCCAGTAAAGTATTTCCTCTAACCAATGCTTCCAATGTGAGTCATGAGGCAATTTCAGGTTGGCATGGAAAACTTCATTACACTACCATCCCACAAACTTCTGAAAGGTTTTAGATTTTTATCAACAAAGGTGTGTCATACAAGCATACTGCACTGAAAATAATGATACTTTAAATTAACTTAATTAAATTGTGGACAGTGGTTCAACACAACAGAAATATGTTATCTCTACTCAAATACTGTACTTAATGTATGATGAACTAAACTGAACTGAGTAAATTTAAACAACCACGTCCAAATAATGTCCAAATAACTTGAATCAACTAAGTTCATCCTACTAAAAGTATTTAAGTAGAGATAACATGTTTCCATTTTGAAGATGAACAAATATCCCAGTGTCATCTTTTTGATAAAAATTTTTATTGCAACTTTTATTCTCCCTATTCAGCCCTGTGCAAAGCAAAGTGGAAATCGTGT